>NW_021680482.1:501590-544696 GCF_001412515.2 Diachasma alloeum
TCTCTCTCTCTCTCTCTCTCTCTCTCTCTCTCTCTCTCTCTCTCTCTCTCTTTCTGATGAATGCGAGAGTACTCGCGGCGGAGTGAGAGGGCCTGAGACTCGATTTCTACCAACACTCTTACGCCATTCTGTGCTGAGCAGACTTACACTTGTTCCCGATGCGAGACTGCAGACGCGTCCCTCACACAATTCCCCTTTTTGCGGTTTTTTTTATCAGCTACAACTCACTATCATGCGATGACATTGACGGCAAACGTGTCAATGCACCCGCTGCAAGGAAAACTCGGTTTTTAGTACCAATTTCCGGGAATAAAATGCTCCCATCCTGGGAGGAAAGTTGCCATTTCTTATCCTACCTCGAGGGTTGACGTCTTTGGAGGACCATAAATATTCATTTCGCGGTTTGTAGGAGTGGGGGGGATTCCTTTTAGTTCGAATGGCTTTGAATCCACTGTGGGTTTTTTTTCTCTTGAGGTGAGAGCGCGTTGTGTTTTTAGCGTGACGTGGAAAGGTGGAAGCAGGGGTCGACGGTAGTATTAGTTTTGGGGGATATTAAGGGGTATTCCTGGGAAATATGTTTTTCTTGAGATTGGAAACTGTGAAATGGCACGGAGAAAATTATTTGGCGAATTTCAACGACTAAGAATGAATTAACAACCAGTTGGGGAATTTCACGAAGTAGTTGTTGAGTTACAACAACTAATTGGTGAATTTTAACAACCAGTTGGTTCAAAAAATGAATTACCAACCAGTCGGTGAATTCCAACGACTAGTTGTTGACCTTCGCCAAGTGGTTGGTAATTCATTTTTAGTTGATGATTTATAACAACTAGTTGTTAAATTTCGCCAACTAGGTTATTGAAATTCATCAACTAAAAATGAATTAGCAATCAGTTGGCGAAAGTCAACAACTGGTTATTGAAATTTGACAATAGTTGTTGAAATTCAACAACAAGTTGTTGGAATTCACCGACTGGTTGGTAATTCATTTTTTTTTTCAACAACTTGTTGGTGAATTTCAAGAACTAGTTGTTGAAATTCACGAAATAATTTTCTCCGTGGAAAATTTCGTGAAATCACTTCTCATTAAATTCCAACACTTAATTACCAAATAATTTCTTATTTGATTCAAACAATTATTGTTGCCATCATCAACAACACATGAGAATAGAAAAACTCAATAACTTATGAGAACGCAACAAATTAAGTCATTTAGAATTTTCTTCGGAACTCCGTCGGGACTAACTTTTGGTAGGTATTGTCTTGGGATATACCTTAAAGAAATAATCGGCAATTCATCTATCCCAATTATTGATTGATGAAATAAATTTTAGATGTTTGATTATTGATTGTTCATATGATTGAAATTTGAAAAAATTCATTAATAATGATTTAATAATGGAAATTCGTTTGATAGTGTTAAACGTTCATCTATGTAGCAAAATAACGGTATTCATAATTTGTTTTCCTAGTAAAGAGGCAAAAAATTTAACCTTGAATAAAAAAAGGGTATTTCATGCAAATTTCATGATCTAATGAATAAATTTGTCATCATCCTTTGAAATTTTTCTGCCTTCTCGACAACACAATTGGTAACCTCAAGTGATCTTTCCACATGTGAGGAGTGGTCCTCCGAGAAAAATTTTCGGCATTTCAGAACAATCCGAATACATTTTTTCAATAAAAACAAAAAACTAAATTCTCCGGTTTTCGAGGATTTTTCTCTAAACGACGAACAATCTAACTTTTTTTTTATTTTTCATTGCACTTCATTGTGTCATCTTGGATATAGCGGTTACAGCCCGGCAATTTGCGCACGGTGTCACGCAACTCGCATTCTATCAGACAGAGGGCAGAGTCGTTGGCTCATTAAAAGGTTTTTAAAATGCACAGCGAAGCAGATCAGAAGCCGCGAGTAAAGGGCTAGGTAAAGGTAAAACCGCGGAGGTAAAGGCAGAAACCATTTCCCATAAATACAGGAAAAACTCCGGCAACTGACTAATTAGAATTATTCTGAAGCATCAATCTCGCTGAGATTTACAGATCTCGACTGATTGTGATACGCCGTTGAAATAGCAAGAGTAAAAGTAAATGGATACCCCTAATTCAATCGATTTTTTTGTGAGTTATCAGTGGAATAATTATGCCATTTAATTAACGGGAAAGGGGAAAAACTGATTTTCCCCTTTTACAGTTGATTACCCGGGGAAAAAATGTTCTTTGAGGTTTTAAGAGATTAAAAAGCGCGTGGGAGAAGCCGGAGGCAATTGCGGCAGGCCCACACACACACACACACACACTGAGGCGCGCTGCATGGCCAGACGTGTCATACACGCTGGCGAATCGGGTTGTATTCATATTTAAAACGTGTGACAGGAGCGTCGTACGATGCCGATTCAGCCAATCGGAGGCATATCGCACTGTCCTCGCCAGCTCGCTGTCCCCGGTGTTAAATACACGCGTTGTGTGACGCGCAGCCTCAATCCACGTAGCCAAATATTGGAATTGGCTAGTCATTCGCTACTTGACGAAAACAATTATGAATTGAGTCTTATCAATCTACTGTTTCCGGGAAGGAAACGTTGCAATTACGTTTTGAAATGTAATTGGGGTTTTGCGGGAGTTTTTGTGGCGGAATGGACAGTCTAGACACGGATTTTTTTATTTATTTTGATGAATAAGGGAAATTGCTTAAGTTTTGGGAAATTGGGAATGTCTGCAGAAGAACGTCACTTTTGTGGGTCTTGAGGGGGGAAAATAAAATTCAGGTTTCACTGAAAATTTAATGAAATTCTAAATTTTTCAACAGCATTGAGGTGAACATTGATCGGAAATTTAAATATTCAATATTCTCCTTTCATTATAAAGCAACGAAATCGTGTCGTCTTTTTTCAAATTTTATTCTGTGCATCAAAATTATCAACCACGTTCATGTTTCACTATAAATTTAATGAAATTCTAAATTTGTGAACAGCATTGGGATGAGAATTTTTCAACCTACTTAAAAAAAATTTCTTAAAAATTATATAACTATAAAAATAATAAAACTAGGAATTATATAATTTTCCTGATGCCTACTCATTTTTAGAGGATAATTGAAATGAAATTTACAGTTCTCATTGATTTTTCCCTGAAATTCTGAATTTTCAAATACAAAATTCCTTAAAATTTCTGGTACACTTAAAAATTGTCAAGTGACCGTTTCCCTAGAATTTCGAAGGAAGTTCATCATTGAAAATTCACAATTTTATGAAAAAATCGATGGAAACTGTAAATTTGAGCTCAATTATTCCATGAAAATTAGTCAAAATTGAAACACTGTTATCTTGAATTTTCAAATAAATTGAAAATCCAGCACATGTTCCTACGGAATATCCAAATTCACATTCAAAATTGCAGTCAGATGGAGAATTTTCGTCTTCCACATCCGCCAAAATGTAGAGTTCCATTTAATTCCCTCTGAAATTTGAAATTACAATTTTCTTTTTAATTAATATGATTTGTTCAATGGAAAATGAAGAATAATCGCGCCTTAAACCCAACATAAAGATCGTCAACACAAATTTTCTCAAAAAAATTCCTTGCAAACGCAACCCCCCTGAACACAAGCTCTTTTAAACGCCCAACGCGCTCTCCAAACCTCTGAAATGGAATAAATTGCCTCTTTTTTCCATCAACTCAACGAGTATCACGTTTTCACACGTAACAGCAGTATCACGAGTAAGTTGACCAGCGATGCAGCATCAAATTACTCTAATAAGACCGTTCTCGCAATGCTACAGCTCTTTTTTACTTCCCAAGTATCGAATGGCATCTGCAAGCGTCTAGGAGTGAAAAAAAAAGTCGTCAAACTTTTTCCCCTTTCTTAAAAAATGTTTCATTCGAAACTTTGACTCTCAAAGTATTCAGAAGAGTTGGCTGAAAATAGTTGGCCCGAAGTTCGTAACGACCACAAACTACCCGAAATTACCGAATTAGCAGCGGAGAAAGGGGTAAAGCAATGACTTGGTAGTTTCTCATTCTACCAAAACGATAAAATTAATTCCCTCAATCCCTAATTAACTCGCTTAATTATCAATGATCGTCCCCAATATTCTCGGTTCGTTATTTAAAGCAACGTAATCGTGTTGACTTTTCTTAAATCCTATTCTGTGGATCCATTAGTCTCTTTAGTCGCATCGATAAAATTAAATGATAAAATTAATTAACTCGTTAACTCGCTTAATTATCAACGATTATTTCCAATATTATCTCTCCATTACTCAAAGCAACGAATTCCTGCTGTCTTTTCTTAAATTGTATTCTTTGAATCAATTAGTCGCTTTAGTCGCATTGACCGAAATATTTGAAACAATTGGTTTATTCAATTGCTTTGGGATATTTGAGTCCTTCTAACATTTGCAGTGAAATTGTAGAGTTTCAAGTTGAGTCGTCAGTATAAATGTTATTGTCGACAAGATTGATAAAATTAATTTCCTAAATTCTTCATTAACTTGCTCAATTATCATAATTTTCTACAGTGTTATCCCTTCATTATTTAAAACAACCAAATTATTTTCTTTTCTCAAATTTTACTGAGAAAATTGGTTTATTCAGTTCCTTTCGGATAATTGAGTTTTTTGGCCATTTTTTCTGTCTTTCGAAGTTTTTCCAACATTTATAAAATTAATTTGATAAATTCCTCATTAACTTGCTTAATTATCAACGATCGTTTCCAGTATTTTTCCTTCATTATTTAAAGCGGCGAAATATTGGTTTCTTTTCTTAGATTTTATTCTGTGGATCAATGAGTTTCTTTAGTCGCAGTGACAGAAAAATTGAGACAATCGATTTACGCAATTCTTTTATGTAGTAGCGATTGCGACTGAATTCTCAATGTTGTGGGGTTTAATTCAATTTAAGAACACATCGTTCATGAAAGTTCTCATTCGTCATGAAAATTCAATAAAATTCAGTTTTTCATGGTGAACGATCAGTGATATTTCAAGGACAGCTTGATTTTTAAACCTCATTATGAAAATTAAACATTAAATTCAATTGAATTTTCAATAAATTGGCAATTCAGGAAAATAGTGGCCTGAATTTTCTCTATTTTTTGTAATTTTCGTTGTCGTATGGATCGGAAAATTAGAGATTTATTAAATATTCAAAGAAATTACCTGAGTTTTCAGTAACAAAATGAAGATAAATTTAATGTAAATTTAGAGTTGTTAAAAATTTCAAGTTTTTTCACTTGAAATTTCAAGAGTAATTTTCTGACACGCGCAGAGAAATATTCAATAAAAATTACGTATCTTTTTTGTAATTCCGGGGCGAAATGTAGTTTTAGGAAATTTTACGGAACTGTTAAGGAATTTTTCCAGAGCGTTCCGTAATTTTTACGAGAACATTTCTCTCTGTGCAGTGGACGATAAAATTAATTTTCTCAATTCGTCATTACCTCGTTTAATTATTAACAATGGTCCCCAATGTTTTTCCATTATTATTTAAAACAACCGTATCGTTCGTTTTTTCATTTTTAATTCTATTCTGTGAGAAATGAGAATGGGGAGAGGGCGTGAGAGCTGGATGACTGAATGCAGAAGTAGCAAAATTAACTAACGACCGGTCGTGTAATGTCCCTGTAATTTCTCTCCCACGGGTGTTATAACCCTCCGCTAGCACGTTTTGGAAAATGGTCCACAAATTTATGAAATCCCAAGACTCATCTCCTCGCAAGGCTATTCCCTTTTGGATAAACTCAAAATTCATTATAAGTATTACAACCCCAGTGGAGAATAAAACTAATTAAAAAACCATTTTCATTAGTTGGTTAGGATCACAGTGAGCATTTTACGGAGATGTTTTAATTCAGTTATCCGAAGCCATTTATAAATTTCATGAGAGTCTATTTGCGAGTGAATTTTCATTAAGTATGGCATCACCGGCCAAATCAATATCTCATGCGTTAGCAGAATAAAATTGATGAATTAATAAGTGAATATTGATGGGGCCACACCATTTGTAGAACAAATCGATAATCAATTTTCGTATTTCACCTGTGCAATTATTTATAGAAATAACCACAATTTCTGGGGATATAAATCAATAGAATTGTGGACATTTTGACTGAAAATTAATCGCTCCACGATACATTTGGTACTGATCGACGAGTCATTGTCACGAAACTGTAGAATTTCATCGGACAACAATCGGAACATTATCTATCATTTGAATTTATTTATATCATTGGGTATTGTACGGTAGCACGTGTAAACGAGTGTAATTCCTGGGTTTTGTTGGTAGTCAAACCGCGCCCCTATCCACTATCAGTACTATAGACATTGTGGAATATATGCTGGTCGTCGATTATCGAGATTTGATTGGACGTCGAGATAACGTGATATTTGTTGGTGGATATGTGGCCGGGGCATTAGATTAATGACGCATGGGTTAACCAAAAATCTCCAATCACCATTATTTTTCATTTTCATATTGTTTCATTTGGATTGATTGGTTTTATTCATTCATTCGGTAACGAATGATAAAAAAGCGGGTTTTTTTTAGTTGGAAAAACATGAATGTAATTAGATAATCGGAGGGCAATGGAAAAATTAATCAACTGAAGTTCTGCAGTCGAGCGGAAAATTGTGGAGAAATTTTTCCGCATTTAGTTTTATTCCTAATGCAATTGAAGGCAGAATATTCAGTAAAAATTATGGAATAATTTACGTAATCCGCAATGGGAAATCGTTTTCCGGAAATTTTTATAGGAATGGAAGAGAAGAAATCTGAAACGTTCAGTGAATTTTCAGGTTCATCACCGAACCAGGTACGAAATTGTCACGTAATTTTTCCCGAAGAAGTAAAATCTTACAGAAACTTGCCGACTTATTGTACCTCCCAAATCAAAAATTCTTGATTGTTCAACAATTTTTATGAAGCTGGTGAGTTATTTCTACGTTCCGTTCCGTAAAATTTCTCAATAATTGGGGAAAAATTACGGAACGACTTGTTGTGGTTAATTTTTACGGAACAAATCGTAGAATTTACGTGACGATTCGTACAATTTCAATTCAGACTCACACTTTTTATTAAATTTTACTTCGCTCCCGGATTACGTTTCGAAACGTAATTTTTACGCTTTTTTCTGGTCATTTTTATTGAATTTTTCTCTCCGTGTACATGAATAGAATCGAATGTTAATGGTGGGTTAACTCGAGTTATCGAGAAGCCAGCAAACCTAACAGCGAAACTTGCATATTTCAATCCACCCCCCGTTCTCAATTCTTTTCTTATCAACTCCTTCACAATTTCATCTGAATTTGAGAGAACTTCACGGTATTCTCGAAAGGGTTGCAACGATTTTATCATTCAAATTTTCAAGGTTTAATTTTAATAATTCATTCTTAAATATTGAGAAATATTTCTCAAAAATTAAAACACTAGGATTATTTAATGCCTTAGGGATACACGAGATAACGTGATATTTGTTGGTGGATATGTGGCTCGACCATTATAGTAATGACGCAAGAGTTAACCAAAAATCTTCAACCACCATTTTTTTTCATTTTCATATTTTTTTTTTCATTTGTATTGATTGGTTTCATTAATTCATTCGTTAACGAATGATGAAAAATTCAGCTTTTTTAGTCGAAAAAACACGAATGTAATTTGATGATCGAGAGAAATGAAAAAATTGAGCAATTGAAGTTCTTCATTCGAGCGGAAAATTGTGAAGAAATTTTTCCATATTCAGTTTTATTCCTCGTGCAATTGAAGGTCTTTAGTTGGGAAAACGTGAAGTAATTTTGAAGATTGGAGGGCGGAATATTTTTTCGATGAATGGAGAAGAGTGGATTTTCCTTCGTTATTTTTCATCCGATTAGCCAATGCATCATTCGCAGTACATGAATAGAATCGAATGTAATAGTGGGTTAACTCGAGTTATCGAGAAGCCAACAAACCTAATAGCAAACCTTGCATATTTCATTCTCCCCCCCCCCCTTCCCGCTCAATTCTTTTCTTATCGTCTCCTTTTCTTCGACTCCATTTCTTCGACAAACATATAGAACTTCGATATTTTTCTTTCCATAACCTTTCCTGGGTTTTGAGAAGGAGGGCGAGGGGGAGTGTTGAGGGGTGAGAATGGAAGGGAGTGAAGCAGACGTTATTTCACTCTGTATTTCTTTTTTCGTGTTCTTCAATAAAAAACGTTCTCGAAGGCATTATTGTGCATTCCCAACCAGAGCAGGTCCATTACCCCTCCTACTCTCATGTAGTAACTCTCCACAATCATACTTATTAGTGTCAATGCCACCCACGGATGAATTAGTCTCTTCTGTCGGATTGACAGGAAAATTGTGACAATTGGTTTATTCAGTTCCTTGGGGATAACTGAGGGCTTTGGACATGTTTTTCTTTGTTTAAAGCTCCTTCAACATTTGTAGTGGAATTTTCGAGTTTCCACTTGAGTACTGAGTTGACAGCTTAGTGTTGAAATTTCAGGTAAAAAATTTTACAGATGTTGTTATTGACAAAATTGTCAATATCTGGCGTGGTAAACGGAACCGAATACAATGAAAACAATTGAAAAAATCCGAGAATTCAGGCACCTCCGGTTAGAAGAACTAAAGTTTTTCTCATTTTCAAAATAAATGACATAATGCCATGAACGGTTTCATCTTAACTTGAAATAATTTCCGAGTGTTGGCGAAAGATTTGCAATTGTTTTATCAATCAAACTTTGAAGGACTAATTTTTATCATCTATTTTGAAATATTGCGGAATGTTTTCGAAAAATTGAAACACTTGGTTGATTGAATCCCTTAGATACCTGGATACCTGAATGTTTTTAACATTTTTTTTAGTTTAAAGCTCCATCAACATTTATAGTGAAATTCTAGAGTTTCCAGTTGAGCACTAATCTACTCTAACCCCACTGTTAGAAGCTTGGTCTTGAAATTTCCGGTTAAAAATTCTGCAGATGTTGTTGTTGACAAAATAGTGAATATCTGGTTTAATCAATGGAATCAAATATAATGACATGATTGAAAAAACTCAATTTTTTTCTTATTTCCAAGATGAATGAGAGATTCCCAGAACAATTTAACCTGAAATTGAATTCAAATTTACGACAATGAAAATTCAAATGTAACTATTACTTGAATTCAAAAGGATTTCCAAGTGTTGTCGAAAATTTTACGACGATTTTATCAGTCAAGATGAAAAAATTGTACCATTCATGTAAAATACCCAGCAAAATGTTTCTGAAAGGATCGAGAATATATTTTAAATATTTTGAGGATCATTTTTCTGGCTATTTTACATGAATACTTCAATTTTTTACATTAAAAAAATCGAAATTAACTGTGTGGGAGTCAAATTGAAAACAAAAATAACTTGGAATTTTTATTGCACACAATTCTTTTAAAATTTGAATAAAAAAAACCTCTGTAGCTTAAAAAATGAAGGCCCTGGCCTAGCGAACAATAAACAGTTAATTTTTTTTGCACTAATTATTCGACATATCCAATCGATCTTCAATGCCTGATAAATCCCCCTCCAATAGCCCGCGAATTTTAAAACTCGTAGTAGTCTCCCCCCTAAAAAAACCGGAGAAATGTTTCATCATCAAATCTCCCGATTTCTCCGCGCCCTCCTCCATTTGTCTTCAGCTCCCCACGCATTGTTAAACCAGTGAAGGAACAAGGGAAGCGGCAGAGGGTAGTGTCAGGGGCTGAATCCAATGCTCCAATTTGATGCAACTGGATATCGCCGCGCTTTAATTTTCGCGACTCTGAAAGAATTTTTCACATAAACCATAGATATCACATCTGCCAGGTGCATGGGTTTTAACGATGACGGATGAGTCGCCACGGGGCGACGGGGAGGGAAGGGGGATGCAATGTGTAGGCGAAATTTCAGCCGGTGAATCTGGTTTGCCTTGTATAGCCGTAGAAAAACCATTCGTTCAAATTAAGACGCTGACGCGAATTTAATGGCGCCCGCCGCGGCTTCTGGATTTATATATTATATTTTTTACTCACCCTTTTGTTTTCTTCGGACCACTCTGCATTTCCGTGTAATGGAAATTTCCCGGTTTAATGCGAATTTCAACTATAATTCTTATTTTTATTGCATTTATAAATTTAACACTGAGCAACAATATGACAACGACTAATAAGTTTTCCTTCGCGTGGACATAAACTAATGTTTATTCTTCGTGGAAAGCACAATGTGTTTTGGATTATTGATTTTATTGCTAAAATCTCACTATTAAGTGGGTGGTATTGTGAGGGCGTAAAATATGGTTAAACTGCCTTAACCCGTAGTATTCAGTGTTGGGGTCGTTGCAGCTACGGTATATTTAATCCCTCTTAATCTGACAAAAAGGCGAGAGCCAACGGCTCAAGTGGATCAAGCCAAGTCCCCGGGTATTGGACACCCAGTACACAGGCTAGCTGTTTGCTTGCCCTCTTCCACCCTCTCTCAACCCCCCTCTAGACCCTGTTAAGACTGTAGAGACACTTAAATCCCCTTTGAACCATTTCCCTGCAGTAAACTTTCGCTTTTTTCCATTTGATCTTGGGTAGTTTAACGGCAATAAATGACCGGGTCGAAGTTAATTTTTTAAATCCATTGGTTTACAACTTTTTACGTGGAGTTTGTGTCCTGCATTTGGAGGCGGGGGAGCGAAGGCTTATTCAATATTTATGGGGTTAAATTTTATGATTTCAGTGCTGGCTAGCTGTCGGGGAGAGGAGTGCGGCCATGAGGAACTCGCCAGCTGTGCCAGACCACTCGGTAAAATTACAAACAACAATGAACTGGGTTTTGTCGCAACCAAGGAGGAGCTGACTGCACTCTGTCCGTGAGTATTTTTCATTTTTCATATATTTTTTTATTGTCTCCGTGGGAAATTGGATCGGCAAGTTAGGGGGTAATTTGATAGAGAATCATTAGGTGACGTTTTATTTTTCATTTATTAATTGAAAAATAAATTGACTTTATACGAAATTCATTGTAATCGATTGATAATTGTTGGTCACACCCACAGAAATGAAATATTTCAATTGGATAAAATTAATTATTTCATATTTTTCTATTCATTTCAACAAAATTTTCAATTGGAAATTGAGAAACCGATGTATTTATCTCAATAAAACTGATTTAATTATATCAAATAAGTAATTCATGTTTCGTGAATTACTTATTTCAATGGTAATTTAAATAAGAAGAATTATATAACGATTTACTTTTCATTTATTAATTGATAAATAAATTGACTTTACATGAAATTCATTGTTATCGATTAATAATTGTTGGTCACACCCACAGAAATGAAATATTTCAATTGGATAAAATTAATTATTTCATATTTTTCTATCCATTTCAACAAAATTTTTAATTGAAAATTGAGAAACTGATGTATTTATCTTAATAAAAATGATTTAATTATATCAAATAAGTAATTCATGTTTCGTGAATTACTTTTTTCAATGGTAATTTAAATGAGAATAATTATACAACGATTTATTTTCAATTTATTAATGGAAAAATGAATTGACTTTATACGAAATTCATTGATATCGATTGATAATTGTTGGTCACACCCACAGAAATGAAACATTTCAGTTGAATAAAATTAATTATTTCATATTTTTCTATTCATTTTCACAATATTTTTATCTGGAAATTGAGAAACTGATGGATCTGTTTCAAAGAAAATGTTTTAATTATCGGAAATGAATAATTCGTTCATTTAGAGAGATTTCCAAGAATTGGATGCCGATGTAAAAATTTCATATCAATCTCGACATGTGCTTATCCAATCTCAATTTCGAGGATGATCACTCGACATTCGATTTACAGAGTTTATTCCCATCTGCGGTTTTGCGGTCACCAACACCCCCTCCCTAAAATCACGAAATTACTACAAATGCTTTTACGATTGAATTACTGCATACACTGTGCCAGAACATCTGTCAAATCTGGATTTAATCGACTTGACGGCAATGCGTGCACCTAAATAAGTGCAACCGCGTCATAATGAATTATAAAATTTTTGTAGCATTAGGACTTTTCGGGGTTCATACCAGCTGTGCCCCCATCACAAACCCTGAACAATGCCAAGTGCTGCTAAGGCTTGATATTAAAGTATCATAAACACAATTTGAATTATGCAGATTAAAATCCGAAATGAATTGCAAACAGAAGTTAATATGCGTGGGAATATTCTGGTTGAGTTTGCGCTCAATCGGCAGTTTAATATTATTGACACACGAAGAGAAAAGTTGGATGAAAATTGCCTATAAAATCGTGGCAAATTTTACTGTACGAAAGGTAATCGTGGAGTGAAATGTAATTCAATAAAAGAATTCCTGTTTGAAGAGGATATTGTATTCCAAGGGGATTTCAGTGAAGAATAAGTTAAAAATAGGTAAAATACCTGGAGATGTCCAATGGTGATACCCGCACATCTATGTGAGCGTTCATAATATTACATGTGTCTCAAGGAAGTTTAACTCCGTGAATGGCAACCTGCTGGAATTATTCGAATGAATTAGGGATGTGGTCACGAATTTTTAGCATAAGCTCTAGTAAACATCTGTTAAATCTGAATTTAATCGACTCGATTAAAAATTAAATTCCTATCTACATCCCCCAGAGGACTTCATAATCCGCTATTTCGGGATAATTGGTGAAGTAGTCCACCGAGCGGTTATCGCAGACGAGTCGTGCAAGTTGGCTCGTTTATCGAATGACAGTTTCCGCACCCTCAGAAAATATCCCCCTCCGCTAGTCTTCAAAACGTCTGACTTCTTGTTACAACTTTGACCATCTTCCTCTCATTATCCCCATTGGGTACTCAAAATGCGACCCAAGTCCACTCGTGAAAAGTACTCGACGGCCATTTGCCCTAAACTCGAGACTGAAGATCAAGTCATCAAGGGGTTGAAGAATAAGGGATGGGGGGGGGGGATGGGACAACACTCTCATTGGAGTCAATTTATCTGAAAAGCTCTGTTGATTGTTGAGAGGGCAGTTGTTACCGCAGACATAAAGCCTAGTCTCTCCACCCACCCGCGGAGACTTCTCTCAATTTTTAATTCCTCCGTTTTCCTCTGTTGACAGGGACCTGGAAGCGGGCATGAAGTGCATCAAGATGTACACACTGCGGTGCATGGCAGGCAATCAGAGGACGAATTTCAATAATCTCTATAAAGGCGTGAATATGGCGATCATTGAGCTCTGCCAGGAGGGACCCTATCAAGATGGTGAGTGAGATAATTTAAGGGTGTTTATCGAACATTGAAAGTATCTGAACTTTTAACTTCCCGACCCGACGGGAGGAAGTTATTGTAATGACACCGAAAATCGATTGTGGAAATTTCATGATTTCTCCATGTTTCATGACCCCTAGAAACTGGATGTGTGTGATCAAAATTTTGTGCTACGATTTCTCTCGAACGAACGATACGATTAAATTTTTTTGACGTGGATGCGTCTGTTTTCATTATGGGAGGGGGGCATTTAGGGAAAAGTTCTTATGGTGTCGACAGTAGCGCCATCTTTCGGAATTCTAGAATTTTCTAGATTTTTCTAGAAAATTATAGATTTTTCTAGCAAATTCTACATTTTTCTAGAAAATTCGAGAAAATTCTCCGGTTTTTGTAGAAATAAATTACAATTTTGAAGGATCATTAGCGCTGATCCGTAATATACCGCCAATGGATTGTTATCGCATGAAAGAGATAAAATTTGTGGATTACAAATTTTGGATGTGAAGACCATGGACGTATCCACGTAAAATTACGTAGATTTTTTTTCATACAATTGTTGTGTTTCCATGTAACGTAACGCCGCTGGGTTAAACCGAGCGCGCCGTTGCCACGTTAGCGCTTACCGCTGTGCGCGCATTCCGAGTATGGCAGCGAATGTAGCAACACTGTAACTCGAGCGGCGACAGGACTCACTCGCAACGGGCGGCGCGGCGCGGCTTTTCTGTCTGTCTGACGTTTCTTTTGGTTTTTTAGCTAAAAAAATTTCGCGAGAAAAAACAGACAAAGCCAACGCTTCATAAAAGGATTGAACTAGGAAACCTATTTTTTCTAAGCAAAGAGGAAACCTAATTTTGAAGCGTCGAGAAACCGCTAAAACATCGCCTCAGCGGTTCTTTAGATTTTGCAATACATCTTGTGAAAAAACGTCGAAAAATTACATTTCTTGTTACAAATTTGATTATTACTCTCAGAGAAACGATGATATTGACTTCTTGTCATCACAATTGACGACTGATCTTTCGAGTGATTTTTTAAAATAAAAAATCATCAGAATTTACTAGAAATTATGAAAATCGTGATTTTCAATTATTATCGAAAAATCACAGGAAATCATTCTGGAAATCACTGAGTCACCCGATTGAGGAGTGACACCCCTCAGTTTAATCACCACTATTTTACCATGCAAAATTCAATGATTCAATTTAATCCAGAGTCCATTAAGACATCACCGCAAAGTGGATTTGGCGGGATCAAATGGGGTTTCGTAAATTGATGAGAATGAGAATTTAATGAAAAAATCGGTAGAGACAATAATTTTCTTCCTTCACCCTCAAGTTTATATCAATGGCAATCGGCACATTAGACAGATCCTCAATACGAGTATCGGGGAATGGATTCACGTTGAATTCCATCAGACACTTGCGATGGTAGTTGGGTAGTACTGATACTCGACGCCATCTATCCCGGTAATCTCGAGAGTGCCGAATGCATTATTGAGTTGAGAGCTACTCTCTGAGCGAATGCTCGGCCCTTCCAAGCCGAGCTTGGTATAGCTCTTGTCTTCCCCACTCGGTGCGACTCACGCTTCAAATACACCCACGCAACTACCCTTGATAATCTATCCGGGGAGTGTCTTGTGTTACGCACAATTACACTTCGTCTGGTTACACTTCCATCAATTTGTCTTTATTTCTTTTTCCTCTGGTGGATTTTTTTTTCCACCGGGTTTCAAGGTTCTCTTTTGAAGTGATTAAACTCCCTCTGGACGAATTTTTTAGATAGTCTGGGGGCACAAGTTTTAATGAAGCTGGAAATTTCATTATAACGAGTTCACAGTGTCAAATCGGAAAAATTAATGGGATTTTTTTTAGGAAGTTTCATTCTAGTGATTGTCGTAATGCTGGAAAAATTCAATCTCGTGAATAATTTAGGAATTATTTTTAGGAGAGTGAGAAAATTTCAAAATTCAACTGGACAGGCAAGTGAATTCATGAGTTTTAAGTAGAAATTTCACCACTTACTTGAATTTTCAGAGAATTACGAATATATTCTACTGAATTTTTCCGACGTCCCCTGATTTTGTCTGAATAGTTAAACTGAAATGGGGTTTCCACTGATTTTCTCATGAAGTCACGATTTTTTAATGGCGAGATTTCTGTCATGAAATGTCAGCAGAAATGTCACCTGTTAAAAATTAATGTAAGCTTAAATTGAAATGCACCAGGGCAGATTAAATTTGATAGAAAATTAATTGAGGTCAGAGCTGGGTACTACTTAATGAAAATCAAATAGAAATACTATTCCAAATGGTTCAGTACGATGAAATATATGTTTCAAGTTGATTATTTCGGTCGATCAAATAGTGTTTATTTATGTTTTTTTTTTCAAATTGTTAAATATAAAATAGTCATTTGATATTGAATTTCAATACAATATTTTAACCATTACAATATTGACGAATATAATACTTCCACTCGGAAGCAAAAATGATATTTTCCATCATGTAAAAACAGATAAATTAAATTTATTTTTCATCTCAATGTTTCAGCATTTCTCAAGCACGCACCATGCATGCAGACCGTCCAAGCAGACTACGAAATGTGTTCCAAAAAATACCAAAACACTGTACTAGCACTTGACAAGAAGAATCAAACGAGGTCTAGTGAGCCAGTCAAGTCAATATGCTGGTGAGTTTGATTTGAATTCATTGCAATCGATTAAGGCCTCACAGAGTGATGCGTTAAATGCCTCTGTATGTCCTTGACATCGTGTCGAAAAGTCGTCTGTGTATTTTCCATAAATATATGCACATAACTTTGCATCGTATCTATTCGCAATTGTCTTTGATGCAGAATTATTCGGATTTATGATGAATGTGTGTAGTGGAAAAATTTTTTGCAAGTCAATTGTTCTGTTTTTTTTTTACTCGCCTTCAGCTCGTTTTAATTTTTAATTATGGACTTGAAACAAACTCGAAACTCAGCTGTAGCTCAACAACACTTGTTCTCATTTATAATTCTGGGCGGTGAATTATTGAGTTTAAAAAATCGCGGAGAGTTTTCTTGTCGTTTTTTTTTTCATTCAACTCTTTCATCCTTCGGGGGGTGAAAGAGGAAAGACGGCGAAAAGAGAGAGAGAGAGAGGGAGTCCCTCCTCCGGGAAACGAGAGTTCAAAAGCTGCAGTAGACCGTAGCACAGATAGGCTAATGACGTTACATACTGGACTATAACATCGGGGCAACCGACTCGACACATTCCCGCGGGAAACTCGGAGGAACACCCAGAGGTAGAAATACATGTAATGGATATACACACAAAGCGGAAAGATAGCGATATCGTACTGTACTTTTCTCGGGATACACAACAGTACTTGGGCTTTAATAATTTTTCAAACTTTTCTATTTGCGGTTGTTTACCTTTTCTTTCTCAACCCCTTCGCGGTGGGAAATCCTATCGTTTTCTGTTGATTAAGTCTTTATTAATTGGAGAGTATCTTTTGTTTTACGGTTTATTTATTTTATTTGTTTAGTGCTTTCCAAGAGTATCTCGACTGCTCGCATCATACTGTACGCAGGAAGTGTGGTGACGAAACAGCGGAATTTACGAAAAATTTTCTGGATCTTATGGCCAACTCTTTGATCAAGGTTTGTGTTTCAATTGATTTATTTTATTGGTGTATTTTGGGTTTAAGGGGGCATTCAAATATTACCGCAGACGATTAGACGAAAGGGGAGGGAGTTGCTTAGGTTTTGATGTCACACCATATTTTTTTGTCTAAAACACCCAAAAAACGTGTGATGTTATGTTTGAATGGCCCTGTACTTGATTAATAGGAATAGTTGAAGTTACACTTTTAAAAAAACCTGGCTGAATTTTCCGGAAAAATACACTGAATTCGATTTGAGGGGGAAAAGTCAATGGAATTTCAAGTTTTTCTGAAAATTTAAGTAAAGCCCTATTTTTTTAGGGGCAGGAAGACGGAAAAATGCATATTCATTGCCAAATTTCCTTGAATTTTCAAGAGAAGGCTTTAAAATCCTTGGAAATCCAGGAATTTCTGAAAGAATTCCCGGAAAATTCAGAGGACTTTTCCATTCAAGGAAAGATTTCTCTGAATTTTCCGGATTTCTTATTAATTTTCCAGAATGATTAAATTGAAATTTACAATTCCCACGGATTTTAACACGAAATTATGAATTTTTAATCACAAAATAACCTTGAAATTTCAGTGTAAATGGTACTCGCTCAAAATTTGAAGGATCCTTACCGGAAATTTCAGTGAAATTTTTAGTAGTATGGATGAATATTGAGATGATGAGAAAATAGTAAATATTGGGAAATTAAAATTAAAATCAAATCGCTACTCAGTTCTATTAGATCACTGAGAGGAATGATTTTAAGTGGGAATATACGTCCGAGAAATGGGACGAATAATAAGAGGAATATGGGACCTCGTAGGGCAGTTAGACCGTCATGAGTTGCGATCAATATTTATTTCGGTTGCAGACGGGTCAAGTAATGTACATTTCTGGGTAAATGGCATAATTCTCACAATCAGTTCATTAATGAAACTGTGAGGATTAAAAAAAACTTTTTCTCCCGATACATCGCAGAATCAGGACTTCGATGCGCTCATAAAATTTTTTGAAATTATAAATTAACTGAAATTTCAACGAATTTTGTCATTGAATATTCTAAATTTCATGGAACAATCACTAGAAGCGATCAATTTCATCTTGATTATTGCATAAAAATCAATAGCAGAGTTTGAGTTTTTAATTGAATAAAATTTTATTTTGAGAATCATAAAAAAAAATTCGTGACTCCCCTTTTTGAAGAAGATTAAAAAAATTTGGGAATTATTTCATGAATAATCGATATACAATAAATTTTCAACTAAACAAATGATTTTTCCTATTCCGTATTCAATTAAGGATATCCAAGTATTTTGGTTATTTTTTCTCTAGTGAAATGCTTTTCTATTTTTATAGTCGAACATCAGAGCTTTCATTTGAACCCCATTTGACCCTAGTTTCCGGACATTTTACAATGATTTTATCATTTAATTTATCATTAGAAAACATTTTGAAAATTGAAAAAAAAATAGAGTTGAAAATTACGAGCATTTTTTTCTAAATAATTTATAAACAATCAATTTACCATTATTCATACTCAGAATTTTACCAGAAATCGATTTAATGCCTAAAAAAGTAATTCTTCCAAAAGCTTGAACAATTTCAATTATTCATTCATAAACAACGAGTGTTAAAAAAAAATGATAATTCGGTAGAAAACGTAATTAGAATAACGCTGAAAATTCACGATTATTTTCACATTTTTCTCAAGCAATTTAATTAACAAATTTAATGATTGAAAATGGTTGAATCGATAGTGTGGTCTGCACCAAATTGTAAAAAACTCTTGGATATCCTTAATTTATATTCAGGATTCCCACCAGTTGTCACAATTTCCATCATCAGTTCACCCGAAAAACCATTGAAGAGCAACTGTGAATGTTTTTCATTATCTCCCACTCAATCCATTTAAAAAATTCGTCAATAATGGCAGTTGATCAATTGCATGAATCCCTGAATTATGTTTCAGATGCACTGCGCCCGTTATACCAACGGCGAGTGTGCAGCCTATTCAGCAGCCCCATACACCGCCATCAATGCATCCCTCCTATTGGTAGTTGGACTGATGTCTCGATACTTCACGTAAGATCCTCAACTACCAAACAAATCTGCGAAGTCAAGTAGCAAAAGTGCCTCTGCTTTCCGTCGTCCTCCATCAGCACTGAATCTCGACTCACTTGAAACAAAAACTCCATTTGGAGGAGTCAATCAGACTGACGATCTCAAAGGAAGTACCAGAATTTCTGTCCCAAAACATCAATGTTCTGTGACAGAACTAATAGAAAAGTATCACGATGGCTGGTGTGCCAATAAATCAACGAATGAATGGAGAAATGAGACAGAATAAACGCCGGATGAACGGTGCAAATAGTTAATTTTCTCATTTCCAAGGATTAGATTGTGCGAATTCATTTTTAGCCTTAAGTTTGATTCAACATTGAACCGCTTGTGTGCTATTCATCATCTAAAAAGTCGGAGAAAATGGAGGAGTGAAAGAATTCAAAAGAAGGGGGGGAAAACAAGAACAGGGGAAGAGAAAAGCCTGGCCAATCGAGTCCTGGCAAACTTTTCTGTTCATTAACTTGTCCTTCTAACTTCATGTCTTCATTGACTCTATTCGTTCTTCTTCATTTATCTTGCACCCTCAAAGCGAAAACTTTTCCACGAATTTCTCTCATTTTATTCAACGAGCTGTAAGCTTTCTTTATCATTTTACTTTTTCCTCGTCATTTTTTTTTCCTCCTTCTTTTATTTAGCTACCCCCATTCTCAGTTTATTTTTCACTGTAAGAATATTTCAGAGTTTTCCCTGCATTTAGAGATGTGTATACCGTGTATAATAGTGAGAAACCAAGAGGAATACTGGCAAGTACCACCTGTCAAGTATAGTTGTTTTTTTTTTGTTCTTGTTATCTTTAGAAACAAATCGCAGTTTCTTCTATTGAACGGTGTTTTTGTTTTTAGAGGTTATTCTTATGTTTCATGTTCTCATGTATTTCTTGAGAATCGGTGGAGGGAGGAGGGGAAAGGGTATTGTATATCTAGATGAGCTGAATTTCGTCTTCTCGACCCCATTTCTGTGTTCTGTTGTCTCTTCCAATGAACAATCAATTCACTGTGTAAATGTCCTCGAAATTGTGTTGAGTTTATTGCGCCTTTATCACGGATAGTTCACGAATATTAACAGTATACTATTAATAATTTTTGGCTGAAATTGCCTGCTATAGTTGCACGGAAATTTCAGGGAATTTCGTGATTGAAAATTCAAGGTTTATGGAAAAATCAATGGAAATTATGAATTTCAGTTCAGTTATTCGATGAAAATTGATAAGAATTGGGCAAATTCAGGTAAATATCGTCAAAGACTCATTCTATCGACAACAAAATTCGATTGTTGTTCTTTTTGCTGCCTCTGAATGATTCGAATAATTTTATATCAAATAATTAGTGATATAATTGAAATCTTATTAGATCTTATTTTAATTGAAAATTCGAGTGAATTGGGACGTGCCGTCTGTTCAGAAATTTGAAATTCTATGATTTTTTTCCTCCTAAATAGAATTAAATTCTACTCTCCTGAAAATTTTACTAGTCACCTGTCCATTTCATTTTTTTTTCTGTCAGTGCACTTTCCTTTTGTTTTACAAGTTTGAGGAGAGAGTAACTCTTATTTCACAGAGTGTATTGGAGGAACGTTTCCTCTCGGAAGGAGAATAAGTCGAAATCTCGATGCTACCTTTCCACCAAATTTACCAATAATACTTGCTGGAGCAAGGAGAAAAATAACCAGACGGTTTTTGTTGGGCTTCGAGAGTTTCTTCTCTATTCTTGGGAGTTACTTGGGTCTATCGATTGGCGGTAGCTCAGTCTATTGACTCGGTTGAATGTACACAATGGGAAATAGGGAGAAGGAGTTTATCCGATTTTGTTAGGGGATGAGTTATTCAAGCACAATTTCACACACTTAGACAACAAAATTACGGACGAGAGTTATTCCATTTTCTAGTTTTAAGGGGATACACTACCGAGTTTTTAAAGTTCTACAATTGAAGAGTAGCTTCCATGAGGCTTTTGCACGTGTGTAGTCACTTGACAAAAATACACATTTCCGTAGCGAAGTGGTAAAACGGTTCAAGTCGACTAATCTCCCAGTTGAGTTTTTGAGGAATATTTCCGAATCTAAGGGAGATAGCGAAATTTTTGTAATTACATTTTTTGTAGCACTCAATCGGCTCTATAAAAAAGGTTGTGACAACAATTTTGGTGTCTCCCTTAGATTCCGAGATATTCATTAAAAACCGGTCAATCGTCAAAATTGAGTTGTACCATTTGACCACTTCGCTACTGATTTACTTATCTAAAATCATAAAATATGGCGCAAAATTCCAAAAATTCCAGAAACCAATTTTTCGCTTTAAAACATTTCAATGTGATTACCTAACGATGGAAATTTACATCGGATGTTTAGTGGATTGTCCATTGGAAAGTAGACTTGCTCTCATTTTGTGTTTTTCAAGATTTCCAAGGGAATTGCAATCTTAATTAAAAACATCCATAATTGCTGTGGCGTCTTCTGTGGGTCAATATATAGTTTTTCATGTGACTACACATGTGAGACCGTTTTTTAATTGCAGAATTTTCGAAAGTTAGCATTTTATCCTCCGAATGAATTGATTGTTCACCATGAGAAAGACTACAACCGTTAAGATTGAACGCACATGTGTAAATAATGTCATGCACATTTACGTTTAAAAAACTTGAGAGTATGAATATCAAGTGAACAAAAAAATAGATGATGATTAACATAGGAAAAATTTCAAGTTGAAATCGCCTTTTACAGTGTTTCTTCGAACGTTGGGTCGAGCGATTTTTTTTCGTTGGCCCCAAATCTTAAGTATTATTATATGCAAAGTTCGTCTGTACCTTTTACTCATATTAATGTTGAATAGCTAATAAATAACTTGTGTGTAAGACGCAAAAACAACAGAATGAGAGTAAATAAAAGGGGAGGGCGGTACGCTTGCATTTCCATTTAGGAAGTTGCAGTTTGCGTAAACATTAAGGAATTAAAAAAACATGTAAAATAGGGAATAAAATGCAATTTGCGTAATAGCTCGTGCATTTTACATACAGTATTTGTGCGTGCGCGTCTGGAAAAAAAACCATTGAAAAATACAATTATCTTGAAACAGCTGTTGCTGTAGTTTTATCGACATCTGTAAACTGAAAAGAGAGAAAAAAATTATAATTTATTTGTACTATAGTCATGAAAGTTTGTAAATAGAATTGTCAATACTCAAGGAGGAAGATTCTTTGAGAGTTATAGTTGTAAAATTTAAGATATTTACAATAAAACGATTATTTTTATTTATCGAATATCTTTTTTCTACTCTTTTCCCGTGAGTATTTTCAGCACAACATTTTCTCAACTGTGACGGGTAAGTATTGACCGGTGAATAATTGAGAGCTATGGTTTTTGCTCTGACAGCTGATGGAGGGTTTTTCTCGCAAAGTTTTTTGAGTGATTAAAATAACATTCGAAAATCGAGATGTCAGGAGTTTAAGAGTTGCAAATTTAATGAACATTAAAAAGAGTGAAATGGAGAATTATTTATATCGAGGGGTCACTCCAGACGACGAAAATCAAACCCGGAGGTTTATTATTCATGTCATAAATGAAGACGAATCTTTTTATCCATAAAAATTCAATTTGTGGAACTGCAGAAAGATTTTTCAATGGATTTTAACGGATTTTAACTTTTTTTTTGGTTCAGTGATCAGCAGGGAAGGATCCGTATGAATAATTAATTTACTCAAGTGCATTATCATTCCATTGTAGTAATTGACAAGTTGATCCATTCGAAGCACTGCAGAGGGGAACGGGAAAAAAACCGAGATAGAGCTGATGTTAATGCAGCGGTAATTATATACACTCTTATTACAGGACTACGCGCTCTCCACTGCGAGGGCCAAGCTCAACGGAGAGAAATTGTGTTGCTGAAATTAACAAGGAGGATTTGAAAAAGAAGAAGAAAAATAAATAACTACTGGGGGAAAATGAGAGTAAAGAGTACTGAGAAGAACAGGTAGCTGGTAAATTGGAAAGGGTGCCAGTGGTTATACGTTTGTGTGTCTGCTATTCTCGAGTCGCCCTGGCCAGCAGCGGGTTTGAAGGGTTGGAGTGGGTGAGTGAAGGAGAATGCCTGGGGCTGCTCATCCTTCCGAGCATTCCATGCAATGTGACCGATACCGTTGGTTGGCTTTGAGGGGGAATTGGTTAGCTTCGGATGGAGAATTACCAGGACACTTACCAAAGTCCAAGTGCAATCTTTGACCTCGAGATCGAATTAATCTTTGGTCGTGGCTGTTGCGGGGAAATTGCTGCAAACTTATGACCAAACAATTGCGCTCGGGATAGTTATCGGAATTAATTTTTGTTCTTCAAAGTATTTGAGTCTGAGGCTTCGCAATTTTACTGTTGTGAAGAATTGAATTACAAATACTAGGGTGTTTTTTTTTTTATTGAAATCGATATTTAGACGATAAATGCTAGAAAATCCTAGAATTTTTTTATTGACTTCCCGACCTGAAGGGAGGAAGTTATTCAAAGCATTCAAACCAGCAGATTTACTCTGCTATATGAAAATGTTATACAAATTTTTACATCGATATTTACGGGTTTCTTCTACTTGAATATTAATATTATTAACTTTCAAGAATAAATCAATAGCCATCAGGGCTTGCAGGTTCGGTGTGGAGAATTCTAGAATATATCGAAATATTGTCGAAGTACCCAGGGAGACTCGTAGATAAACTCAAATCAATCGAAAAGTTCTTATAAATTTTCGTAAAATTTACATTTTACAGTTTTTAAAGTTTTTAAAGGGTTTCAGCTTGGTTTGGGATATATTAGAAAGAATATGAAAGCTTGGAAAAATTGGAGAGCTTTATAGACAGTAGCCGACTTCATCAGAACTTCCAATAATTTTCATGAAGAACAAATAATCCTCGGAATAATTCTGGAGAATTTTCCCAATGATCCTCAAATTTTCTAGAAGATTCGGTGCCGGTCGAGCCCGCTCTATACCTTTCAGAAATTATACCAAATTTATGTATGTAATCACCTGAAACATACCAAACAAGTCAAGCAATCGTGGAGCAACCTCGATTTCCAGTACTTTTTCACGTTAAATAGGAGAAAAGGTGCGGGATTAATAGTGAATTTTAAACCGTTCGCCCGGGAAAATTTACTAAACGCGAGGATGATTTGTAAACTGTCAAATTTTCAATGTCACGATTTTTGATCCCATAAATCGAATTCCATGTCGCCTTGCTGAAAATTCGTACTACAATGTCCATGAAACTCAATTTCTTCCTACCAGTGTACTTCAACCAAATGAACAAACAATGTCATGCTGTATAATTATAAAAATGAATTTTACCCACTTAGAATATTAAATTCCAAGTCTTTCCAATCGCGAAAGAGAGGGGGATTGAATTAAAAATACATTCATCATATGAATTACTGTACTTTGTTCCGCTTCAGGGTAGAAAAAGAATAAAACATTTTGTTGTCATTCCGGCCGCCACGCGTTTGTAAATCGCTGCCTACGGCCGTTATGTAAAAACTATTATTTGTCACGCGGCTTAAAAAAACTTTTCTGGCGAGTATGAGGTTGATTATGTCGGAATCCACAATTTCATCGAAATAGTCTTTCCATTAAACACGAAAAATTAAGACAATTTCATATTTTTCTGTTTTCAATCTTCAAAAAATAACTATGTTGATGAAGAATTCCTCAATTTCCACGTCTGCCGACAAGATCACTCTCTTCCGGATGAATTTTCGTCGGATACCTAATGAAAATTAATGGGCACTGCGCGCATATAACCCGGAGGTAGGCAGGAATAACAGGCATCCGGCCAGGCAGGTATGATTTAATGCCAGTACTCATCCTCTTTTACGCGCATCCAAGTGCCAACCTTCAGCATGAGGCCATAAGTTTTTTACCTAGGTGTGTCATACACGTCAGCCCTGTCAAATGTACTTATTTGAATGCTTCATTTTTTTCCCTCCTTTCATTTCTTTTTTCTCTCTCTTCCGACTAATAAAGACATCATTCATGTCTCATAAAACGAGAGAGAGAAAAAAAACGAGATGATGGTAAAAAGAGTGAGAGCTAGAGGCGAAAATGTGGAGTGGAAGTCTCTTTATTGAATTGTGCAGCGAGAGAATAAGACAGAGTATACGCTGTTTATGGGATAAAACGAAGATGGAAACGACATAATCGAGGTGAAGCTGGTACTTGGCTTTATCATCGTCATACTGCTATTGATAGCTAGTGGAATATCTATATGCCGGAGGGGTTTATGCGAATTCAGGGAAATATTGATTCCTCTCGTAATGCATAAATCCTAGTGTACCAGGGTGAAATTCATGTGTGATGACTCTCTTCAATATGTCTCCGACCTCATGAATTGTTGAGTTTGCACCCAGATGACTTCGCGATAGACATTAAATTATCTCTCTATATTATAAAAATCCAAATCGACTTCTGGTGATGAGAACTTAGGTCACAAGGACCAGATTAAGGGTCTAAGATTCACAAGGATCAGATTAAGGGTCACCAGAGTCAAAATAAGGGTCACGAGGGTCGTATTAAGGGTAACAAGAGTCAGAAAAAGGATCATGACGGTCATATAGGGATCACATGGGGGTTGGCGAGCGGAACGAGCAGGGGGCGTAGCCCCCTAGTTGACGGAATATTAAGCAACTCGTAATGACCTGAAAAAAGAATTTTCCCACTCCTCGAATAAAATTTTCCCAGAATTTGACATGCTCCAGATTCCGGAAAAATTGAATTCAGAGAAGCAGTAATTCCTCTCGTAATGCATACATCCTAGTATGCCAGGATGAAATTCATGTGTGATGACTCAGTTTAATACGTCTCCGACCTCATGAATTGATGAGTTTGCTCCGGACAACTCCGCGTTATATTATATTATTAACTGAATATTAAACAACTTGTAATGACTCGAGAAAAGTTGAACAACTCTCGAGATATCAGTCCCCCTCGAAAAGAATTTTCCCTGAATTTTACATGCCCCAGGTTCAATGTTCTGATGAAATATTGAAAATAGATGGGGTAAACCGAAGGGGGATGTTATAAGTGGCATGATGGCTTGCATACACAAAACGACATTCGAGTTTACCTGTTCGCATTTGCAGGCTTCTGCCTCCAACTCATGATTTTTGAGGGAAAAGGTCGTGTGATGCAGGCAATTTTTCATCCGACATACTTGTTTGAAAATCACTCCTGAAATTTTACGTTAAAAATCTTGAAATTTTCAACGACAACGAATATCTACAAAATTTGTTGGAGGATTCCAGCTGTTTCAAACATTTATTTTTGTAGAATTTCCAAGAAATTGAAACGAAATTCACAACATTGAAAATTCAAATGCAGCTGTTGCTCGAATTTCAGAAAATTTCTCACGGGGTAATTTACCAGTTATAAAAGATTCATCAGCGATAAAAGCGAAAAGTTGAAAAAAGCCGAAAGGATTTTTTTTCGCATTCAAAATGCGTAAATCCTAAATTAATGAATTTCCATTCAAACAAATCCACATGAGCATGCATAATACATTACATCATTTACAAAATTATAAACAACTCCTAATCAATCTATAAAGTCTCGAGCAAGTCTTGAATTATTATTTTCTTTTGAGTAGAAGCTCCAAGTCTCAACGAAATATTGAAATGAGACAGGGAAAATCCAACGAGGGATGCTATGAATGCAATGATTGCTTGCCATTTGCAGTCTTCCACTCCCCTAACCTCGGATCTGTTATGTAAAGTGTTATGAAAGACTTATCAGCGACGCGATAAATTGAATGCAAATCGAAGGGATCCTTTCAAATTCAAAATACATAAATCCGAGTCTAACCCGTAAATTAATGGATTTCCACGCAAACAACTCTACAAGAGCAGGCACAGTACATTACTTGAAAAACCCTTGAGTTATTATTTCCCCTCGATATGAATTTCCCTTTAACTCTGCAAGCTCCAGTTTCTCGTGTCTCAATGAAATATTTAAATTAAACAAGAAAATCCAGTGGGAAATGTTGTGAATTGAATGATGGGCTGCATAACACAAGACGCCTGTCAAGTTTGCCTACTGGCGTTTGCAGTCTTTTCCCTTCCTCCCTCTCCCCATTTTTGACGTAAAAGCCCAAGTGATTCCAGAGCTTTCGGTTGCCACGAAACTTGTTCGAGTGAAATGCTCCCGAGATGCTGTTTCGAGATAAATACAAGCACTTCCGGGGTAAATGTGTGTACGTGGCGCGTGTGTGCCGAAGGGTCAGACTGGATGACATCGGGGAAACTTCTGGGAAATGGTTTCAGACGATTAACACTGGGCTCACCGCATTGCCCCGCCCACACCGCATGCAGATGGTATTTTAAAAGTTAGAGCTTTATTTACACAAGTTTTGCTCGTTTAGTTTTCGAGAATACCATTTCTAGCTGATGACTTGATCAAATTTCCCCGGGCAATTCAGGAAATTTAATTTTCTCTTTATTTAGGGGAGCAGGTCAGGATTTGCATTCCGATGGAGTTTTTCGGTTGATTTTGCTTGCGAAGTTATTTAAATCGGAACTTCGGTACTTTTGCAATAGCCAATTTTGTGGATAGTCTTTTTTTTGCAGAGATAAATTAGTTGTTAGGAAATTGTTGAATGTTTGCGAGCGACGGTGGTGGCCGGGTTGTTAGAGCGCGGGGGCGGTATACAGGGGCCTCGGGTTCGATTCCGATCTAGCACGGAGAGAAAAGAATATGATGTACTAGAAAATCGTGGCAAATTTTACTCTATGAAAGGCAAATTCCGGAAATTTTTCTCGTGTTCAAGTTCCACTGTAATTTTGGGTAACCTTGCCATTAAAAAATTAAATATTCCACGATTTTCCATAATTATTCCATGATTTTTTGTTCAAATGGTCTGAAAAAAAATAAAATACTTGATTTTTCAGTTCAATTATTCTGTAAAAATTCAGAAAAACCAGGATAATTCAGAGAAAAATTGATAATCCATGTTATTTTATTTCCGAATATTCATGTTCCACTGAAAATTCAATCAAGTTGTGGAATTACTGTAAATTATACTTAAAACTTGAAATTTCATAACCATTTCTTTGCTAAATACGATTTAATCTCACTCTCATGAGATTTACTATAATATCCTCCATGAAATTCCAAAAAATTTCTAATAGTGTAGCCTGTTAACCCGCTCTAAAGTGTACCGGAAATTTCAAACCAAAATTTTTAACACTGTATATTAAGTAGGGGAGGGTGGGGCAAAACGGCCCCCCTTCAATTGTCAATAACTTGTGAATGACATTGTGAAAATTCCCAGTTTCAACTTCATTTTGAAGATAATTTTTCATTCTTCAAAACGAGCTCTAACTCATCCCAATCGGATTATTGAATCGGAAAATATTGACGATTGAAGGGGGGCCGTTTTGCCCCATCCTCCCCTAATATTAATCCCCAAGTATAAATTCAAAAATGCTGAATTCCTGTCCCGAGTAATTTTCCCTTAAGAGATGAGATATTTAGCACGAAAAATGAGTTTTGTGATATTATGTCGATATTCCTCTCAATGCTCTCACAACTAGTAAAAATTCTCGAGAAGTGTGTCGGGAATTTCAGACAAGAACGTCAAACAATGCGAGCGCTACAAAAAGATCTAGACAAAAATTCCCCCATCTCTCTTGGATTCCACGATATTCAGAGAAAACTAGAGCGCTTCACTAGGGGCATATTCTCCACTGCAAATCGACGCCAACAGCACGAAATTTATTTACTATCCCCAACATTTTCCTCTCAGATCACAAACCTATCACCAGCCCCGGTGAAAAACTCTCGTGTCAATGAAAAAAGTGCACGATCTGTGTGATACCCATTCAAAATGCTTGTCGATGAAGCGAACATTTACAAAAATGAAGTTTTTCCAACGATTGTAACCTGCGACACGCTTTTATACCCGCTCACGTAGATTACAAAAACAAGAGACAAAAAAGCAAAACAAACAATGAATAAAAAAAGTGGAGTCAATCCCTCACTATCGAAGCACCAGGTGAATGGCGCGGGTTTGTTCATCGCTTTCATCGATGGAATTCGTGTTTAAATCAAATGCGAAAATATCTTCACGAGCGGTATCTCTATTTAATTAAACGATTTGAATTTAACGGATGTACCGAGTGGCGAGGAGTTAACCATGCGGCTGGAGAGATAAATCGATTGTGCAATTGTGAAATGAATATAATAAAGCACTTGGAATATCAGCTGTTGGGTGCAATTATCAGGTTTGCGGGTACTTCGATTATTCAACCCCAATTTTTTTATGGACAATCGATAACGATTTGTGGAGAGGCAAAATTTGACGGACTGACGGCGGCCTCCACCTCGGCCCCACTGCGCGAGTAATAAAAAGAATGGGAGAAAAAAAGAGAGAGAATTATCAATTGACCCGGAATTCCTGCGTGACCGAGCGATCGGTTATCGCATTTATCGCAGCTGGTGTTTTTCATTTTTTTTGTGGATGCATTTTTTTTTAGCTAACGAGGACCCTCGAAAATGCACCCTTTGCCACGCAGTTCAGCATTTTCCGGATTTTTGGGAGAGGGATGGAATTTTCCTTTGTGAGTAGAAAATATTTTATACCTGGCAGGGTTTTTCAAAATAACGCGATGTGATTGAAGGGTGTCGGTGGGTTCATTAAAAACTCGGAGGAATTTCAGGCTGATTTGGATGAAGATGAGGGGTAAAAATAATGTGAGGTATTCGTGGAGAGAAAATTTCTGGGTCGGTGCACTTTGTCGTTGATTCTGGGGAATATTTGTGGGAGTCCATTATTGAATCCTGGAAAGTAATTAGATTTTAGCGGGTTGTTGCTGGATTTTTCCAGTTTTGCTCCGAAGTTTTCGCATTCTTCATATTCTTATGGGTCCGCCTGACATCAGTCGCGAGCGGGACCTGCACGAGTGAGTCTCGATCTAACGCGTTCTGTGGCATTATATATTTGTCAGTGATTAGTGTTCACAGCTGTTGATTTTCACGGATCCATACCCTTTTATTAGGAACGTGACACAGATTTTCTAGTTCTATCCCCAAGTGAAGGATTCCCAAGTGAAGAATTCGCGATTGTGAAATTCAACGAGTGCGAAATTCTGCGATTTAGTCATCAAATTTAGTGACATTATCACCAACTTCGAGTGATATAGTCAGTAATTTTCAGAGGCTCGTCCCTACTTTTTAGAAAGTTATTACCAAATTCCAGTGATAAAAATCAGTCATGATTAGAATTCAGTAGCGAAGTGGTAAACCGGTTTAAGCCGACTTATCTCCCAGTTGAGTTTTTGAGAAATATTTCCGAATCTAAGGGAGATAGCGAAATTTTCGTAATTACATTTGTTGTAGCTCTCAATCGGCTCTACAAAAAAGTTTATAATAAAGCTTTTGCTATCTCCCTTAGATTCCGAGATATTCATTGAAATTTGGTCAATGGTCAAAATTAACTTAAACGAATTATTGCATTTTTGTTATTGTAAGCATTTAAACCTAATAGTTTATTCTGCAGTAAAAATGCAGCAATTTTGTGGGAATTTACACACATGATAATTCCTTACGAACAAGTTACAAAAGTTGATATTTCTTGTGCATTCAAGTCAATAAATTTATAGCTTAAGGGATTAATAGTAATTAGAGTCAAGACTTTTAAGGTAGAAGAATTTAGAAATCCATCTCAATGGTCTCAAGTAAATATGTTTGAGATGTTGGAAATTTTTATGAGAAACGTATCACTGATTTTCAGGGACATCCTCTCTACTTTTTAAGAATTTATCACCAAATTTCAGAGATAAAAATCGCTGATAATCCTCATTATTTCAATTAGCGTCCAGAAATTGGTGAGAAATTCCTAAAAATCCGGGACATAGTATAGCGTAGGGCATAGACAATATAGGGGATGCCAAACGATGGGCAAACCTAAAATCTCGCTTGAAAAAAAGTTCCCAACTCGACCAAAGTACCTGAATATCATTAAAGTTTCCCTGTCATACTAAAAATTCACTACGGAAAATAATTTATCGTGATATCTTGAAAGCCCCGACAGCTCTCCGTCGTTGCATTAATGAAGAATAAATATTCCATGACGAATCCAATAATCCAATAGTGTTGAAAGGTAATTGGAATTTTAATAATCTGACCTTTCCACGTAGAAAAATGATCTTGTGAAGTTATTTTTCCTGATATCTTGCAGGCTCTGACAGTTCTCTGTCCTTGCACTAATGAAGAATGAATATTTCATCATAAATTCGATAATCCAATAATCCAATAGTGATAAATATTAATCCACCTTTCATATTTATGCACTTTTTATGACGAAAATAGAGATGAGAACTTTTTCCCCGTCAGATTTTGAAATATACCGGTAGCACCCAATACGTCCATCACGTGTCAATCGTCAGTAGAACACATGGAGGGAAAAAGAGTATTAAATAGAGAGAGAAAAATGGATGGGTACGTGCGGCTGTAAGTGACAAGCCAACGGCATCGTACGCTCCAGGAAGAGCTCCATTGATCAGTCACGCTCTGTTCGTGCAAATTTCTTTTTCATGCCCGTTAAAATTTTCCACGCTCTGACTCCCTCTCCCACCCGTTAAGCATTTTTCCTCGATCTATTTTTTTTCTCACCACTTCTGTCGAGGGAAATCCGAGTATCATTCGACGTTCGCTTAAGAAAATCGCTGCTGGCACTCGATTCCAATTAAATTACCCTGCGCTTGATATTATCCGGCCCAGCGGAGGAGGGAGGAATCAGTCTTTAGCAGAGACTTGGAGAAAAGAAAATGACTGCCTGTTCCTCAGCAACCATTCCTCTGAACTGAATTTTTTCACATTTTATCTCCTCCGAATACGTTCGTTTGCCATTCTGCACTGGTATTAATCAACCAATTATGAGAGATTGATCGGCGATGGGAGCGAGACGGTGAATTCGAATCGAAGGGGTCTTTCAGTTTCGCAATCGTTAATCCTTGTGTTCGGGGAGGATATTCGTGTATTTGTTCTTCATAATTCCCTTCGATATTTCTTTAAAATCACAAATTTCCGCGGGAATGTCGACAATTCCGTTATTGAAAATCGGAAATTTGTAATTATTAAATAATTAATTATTAAATATTCGTGCTTCAACTGATAATGTAAGTGAATTGATGAGGAAACTTCGTCTTCCGACTGCAAAAATTTTTTAAATTCTATTCAGTTTTCAATGAAATAAATTGTCTATGAAATTGTCACGAAATGTCGAATTTTCTGTAAAAGTGTGCACTTTTTTGAATTATTTATCAAGCGGCAGTTCCCCTGAAATTTCAAGGACTTTCGTCATTGATAATTAACAAATTGATGAATAAATCAATGTAAGCTATAAATTTAAAATCAATCAACTGGAATTTTCAATAGCCCGGTGGCTTGGTGCAGTGGGTAAGTTCGTTGCCTCACGTGCGAAAGGTTCCGAGTTTAAAAACCCGGCCGGGTAGAATGGTGAGATCTAACCATTTAAAGTCTTGATCATCATCGCAGCATACCCTAAACGGGTCGAAGCGATGTAAAATAACGATAAAAAAAAGGAATTTTCAATTAAATTGAGGAATTCTCGTCTTTCTGCTGCAGAAAAAATTGAAGTTCCATTGAAATTTCATTTCTTTCTAACCAGCGAAGAACACATCCAGATGAGTGATTTCTTTGAATCAAATCTCTCTTTCTCTCTTCTTTCATCTTTAGCTATTATTTCCCTTCGAATTGAATTCCTCTTGAACATATTGCATGCTTTCATTTCTCGCATCACGATTGAATTTCGAAATAAACCGGGAAAATCCACCGGGGAATGTAGTAAATAGAATGATGGCTCCTATATACAAAATTTTTACCGTCCAAATCCGGGTTTTTGACAGAAAATTTCAAGTGATTCCGGTTTTCCCTGATTCAGCATTATTATCAATATACCAATTATGGAGGATTGACGTGCGAGGGAGGCGAAACGTCGAATGAAAATCCAATTTTTCATTCTCCCATATAATAACGCTATGAATAGCCAAGAGAATTAATATTGATAATGCCCATCGCCATTGTGAAATTCTACGGTAAAATTACACAGATATGGAGATGGATCTCATCATTCAATTAGAAAAAAATATTATCTTTCCATCATGGAAATCCGCGGAGTGATGCGATTTCAAATGAGAAAAAAATATTCAAGGATCGTAGAGAACGGGGCGAACGAAGATTTTTATTCGATATAATGATCTCGTTCTCGGTGCCGGCGAATTTCATCAACTGTGAATTCACTTCTCCATTCCAAATTTATCAATTGACGGGTCACTAATGAAATACAAGGGTGTCTTTCTGCTCGGACTGCTCCATTCAATCAAATTAATGAAAGAGGCTTCAGGGCATCGGTGGAAATTTTTAGGTAAAAAAAAATTGCCTCGGTACAGAGAAAGACAGAAGTACTATTGAATCAAGGATATTGTCGTTAATTAGGGAAAAATTGTAACGCTTCTCACATAATGAAGGTACCTTTGATGGTGATTTATTTATTTATTTTTGATGGAGTTGTAGACAATAAGAGAAGTTTACACAAAAATTTGATAATTTTAGTTGAGATTAATTGTTATATTTGGTGTTGTGCTGCATGAAGAGAAATATTCAGTAAAAATTACGGAACAATTCACGTAATCCGCAATGGGCAATCGTTTTCCGACAATTTTTATAGGAATAGAAGAGAAGAAATCTGAAACGTTCAGTGAATTCTCAGGTTCATCACCGAATAATGTACGAAATTGTCACGTAATTTTTCACGAAAAAGTAAAATCTTACAGAAACTTCCCGACTTATTATGCCTCCAAAATAAAAAATTGTTGAACGTTCAATAATTTTTACGAAGCTGGTGAGTTATTTCTAAAAATCGCGGACCGACTTGTTGTTCCCACAGCGGTGAGTCATCAGACGGGTGGTTAATTTTTACGGAACAAATCGTAGAATTCACGTGGTGATTCGTACAATTTCAGTTCCGTCTCACACTTTTTACTGAATTTTACTTCGCTCCCGGATTACGTTTCGAAACGTAATTTTTACGTTTTTTTTCTGCTAATTTATATTGAATTTTTCTCTCCGTGTGTGTGATGTACTGGAGTTTGACATCGGATACACTGAGACAAATCGTCTCAAAATTCAACATACACTGTTAAAAATTTTCGCCTGAATTTTCCGTGCCAAAACCTGAAAATTTTTACCGTGTTTAATTCCCACTGAAAGTTTAGGAAATATTGACATTGAAAAATAAAATATTCCATTAATTTTCGGATCAAATCACCTGAAAATCAACAAAAAACTTGATTTTTCAGTTAAATTATCCGGTCAAAATTCAGAAAAATCAGGAAAACTCAAGAAAAATTGAAAACTCATGTTATTTTGTTTCTGAATATTCATGTTCCCCTGAAAACTCATGAATTTCTTCGAAATTTACCTAAATCTTGAAGCTTCATAACCATTTTTCCCCTGAATCCGATTCACTGTCACTCCCATGAGAATTACCATCCCATTTTCCACGAAATTTCAAAAAATTCTTAACCGTCCAGTCACTAATCAGTATCCCCAATAATCATACCAATAATTGCTGATAGATTCCCAGAAATAACTGACATGTCCCCGGAACTAAAAAAAAACCATCTCTGCATAGCGAAAGCATTCTCCAATACCAATGAAAAAATCTTCATTTTCTCTTTAATTCAGAATAAAATTTCCGTCTTCCGAATGCCGACCACTTGAAGCCATCAATCTCAAGAGCACAGCCCCTGTTCCATTTCCCAGTGTCAAAAAAATCCCCCACAAATTTCCCGAGTGCGCGCAGAACAAAAGAAATTCTACTCCTGCGGTCGAAGGAGAGTTGAGGAGCCCGAAAGTTGTCGAGAGTGCAGAGAAAACCCGTGTTATCCAGTGGAATGGGAATAACCGGTGATGTGAGGTGGGGTTGACGGTATCGCGACATAATGGAGCTTGTAGGGCTCACGCAGTGTGAAATTACAACGTCAGCTCGGAGCACGTGAACAAGGAAGCCAAGGGAGCAGGGCTCGTTCGTCGAAACGGATCGCGTGTTACGCGTCCCTGCCTGAGGCACCCCTGGACCCGAGCTCTGGCCAGGTCTCGGCTGTCGAGAAGTGACAGGAACCCCTTCCTATCCTGGTATCCCACTGCTGAGTATATACTCTGTTATATCCGTATGTGTGTAGACACTCACCGCATATGTGGGCGGAGTGGTGACCAGGGTGAGGGGGGAGGGGTGCGGAGGGAAAATGAGGAGGACTACCCTGAGGATCCGTGGGTGACTCGTACATGCAGCTGAAACCGTCAAGCCACCGGCTATACTTGGGATTATTGGGGTCAGCCGGTCAATGCAATACCATTGGGAATTTTATCCAAATTGAAATGCCTGGACTATCTGACGATTAGATCCCGTTAAACCTGGAGATAATTCCCGTAACGCATTGTTGATTGCTGCATTGAATTGCATATTATTGCAGCAGTAATTAATTTTGTTGATTTATGTGGAGGGGGCATTTAATGCTGCTTTATTTTTGATTTTTGAAAAAACGGAAAATCTGACCCTTTGAAAATCTGAAAAAAAAACTTTTTCAGTTTTCTCTTTTTCCACATACTTTTGAGAGTTCTGAATAGCCCGACGCTTAAATTGTTGGAATCAACGTTCACCCGGCTAAAAAATTCGATTTTGGCGAAAGTCGACTTTCCCCCTGGAAAAACGGAAAATCTGACCCTTTGAAACTCTGAAAAAAAAAACTTTTTCAGTTTTCTCTTTTTCCACATACTTTTGAGAGTTCTGAATAGCCCGACGCTTAAATTGTTGGAATCAACGTTCACCCGGCTAAAAAATTCGATTTTGGCGAAAGTCGACTTTCCCCCTGGAAAAACGGAAAATCTGACCCTTTGAAACTCTGAAAAAAAAAACTTTTTCAGTTTTCTCTTTTTCCACATACTTTTGAGAGTTCTGAATAGCCCGACGCTTAAATTGTTGGAATCAACGTTCACCCGGCTAAAAAATTCGATTTTGGCGAAAGTCGACTTTCCCCCTGGAAAAACGGAAAATCTGACCCTTTGAAACTCTGAAAAAAAAAACTTTTTCAGTTTTCTCTTTTTCCACATACTTTTGAGAGTTCTGAATAGCCCGACGCTTAAATTGTTGGAATCAACGTTCACCCGGCTAAAAAATTCGATTTTGGCGAAAGTCGACTTTCCCCCTGGAAAAACGGAAAATCTGACCCTTTGAAACTCTGAAAAAAAAAACTTTTTCAGTTTTCTCTTTTTCCACATACTTTTGAGAGTTCTGAATAGCCCGACGCTTAAATTGTTGGAATCAACGTTCACCCGGCTAAAAAATTCGATTTTGGCGAAAGTCGACTTTCCCCCTGGAAAAACGGAAAATCTGACCCTTTGAAACTCTGAAAAAAAAAACTTTTTCAGTTTTCTCTTTTTCCACATACTTTTGAGAGTTCTGAATAGCCCGACGCTTAAATTGTTGGAATCAACGTTCACCCGGCTAAAAAATTCGATTTTGGCGAAAGTCGACTTTCCCCCTGGAAAAACGGAAAATCTGACCCTTTGAAACTCTGAAAAAAAAAACTTTTTCAGTTTTCTCTTTTTCCACATACTTTTGAGAGTTCTGAATAGCCCGACGCTTAAATTGTTGGAATCAACGTTCACCCGGCTAAAAAATTCGATTTTGGCGAAAGTCGACTTTCCCCCTGGAAAAACGGAAAATCTGACCCTTTGAAACTCTGAAAAAAAAAACTTTTTCAGTTTTCTCTTTTTCCACATACTTTTGAGAGTTCTGAATAGCCCGACGCTTAAATTGTTGGAATCAACGTTCACCCGGCTAAAAAATTCGATTTTGGCGAAAGTCGACTTTCCCCCTGGAAAAACGGAAAATCTGACCCTTTGAAACTCTGAAAAAAAAAACTTTTTCAGTTTTCTCTTTTTCCACATACTTTTGAGAGTTCTGAATAGCCCGACGCTTAAATTGTTGGAATCAACGTTCACCCGGCTAAAAAATTCGATTTTGGCGAAAGTCGACTTTCCCCCTGGAAAAACGGAAAATCTGACCCTTTGAAACTCTGAAAAAAAAAACTTTTTCAGTTTTCTCTTTTTCCACATACTTTTGAGAGTTCTGAATAGCCCGACGCTTAAATTGTTGGAATCAACGTTCACCCGGCTAAAAAATTCGATTTTGGCGAAAGTCGACTTTCCCCCTGGAAAAACGGAAAATCTGACCCTTTGAAACTCTGAAAAAAAAAACTTTTTCAGTTTTCTCTTTTTCCACATACTTTTGAGAGTTCTGAATAGCCCGACGCTTAAATTGTTGGAATCAACGTTCACCCGGCTAAAAAATTCGATTTTGGCGAAAGTCGACTTTCCCCCTGGAAAAACGGAAAATCTGACCCTTTGAAACTCTGAAAAAAAAAACTTTTTCAGTTTTCTCTTTTTCCACATACTTTTGAGAGTTCTGAATAGCCCGACGCTTAAATTGTTGGAATCAACGTTCACCCGGCTAAAAAATTCGATTTTGGCGAAAGTCGACTTTCCCCCTGGAAAAACGGAAAATCTGACCCTTTGAAACTCTGAAAAAAAAAACTTTTTCAGTTTTCTCTTTTTCCACATACTTTTGAGAGTTCTGAATAGCCCGACGCTTAAATTGTTGGAATCAACGTTCACCCGGCTAAAAAATTCGATTTTGGCGAAAGTCGACTTTCCCCCTGGAAAAACGGAAAATCTGACCCTTTGAAACTCTGAAAAAAAAAACTTTTTCAGTTTTCTCTTTTTCCACATACTTTTGAGAGTTCTGAATAGCCCGACGCTTAAATTGTTGGAATCAACGTTCACCCGGCTAAAAAATTCGATTTTGGCGAAAGTCGACTTTCCCCCTGGAAAAACGGAAAATCTGACCCTTTGAAACTCTGAAAAAAAAAACTTTTTCAGTTTTCTCTTTTTCCACATACTTTTGAGAGTTCTGAATAGCCCGACGCTTAAATTGTTGGAATCAACGTTCACCCGGCTAAAAAATTCGATTTTGGCGAAAGTCGACTTTCCCCCTGGAAAAACGGAAAATCTGACCCTTTGAAACTCTGAAAAAAAAAACTTTTTCAGTTTTCTCTTTTTCCACATACTTTTGAGAGTTCTGAATAGCCCGACGCTTAAATTGTTGGAATCAACGTTCACCCGGCTAAAAAATTCGATTTTGGCGAAAGTCGACTTTCCCCCTGGAAAAACGGAAAATCTGACCCTTTGAAACTCTGAAAAAAAAAACTTTTTCAGTTTTCTCTTTTTCCACATACTTTTGAGAGTTCTGAATAGCCCGACGCTTAAATTGTTGGAATCAACGTTCACCCGGCTAAAAAATTCGATTTTGGCGAAAGTCGACTTTCCCCCTGGAAAAACGGAAAATCTGACCCTTTGAAAATCTGAAAAAAAAAAACTTTTTCAGTTTTCACTTTTTCCACATACTTTTCAGAGTTTTGAGAATAGCCCGTCGCTGACAATAAAAAAGATGACACTAAAAATAATAACAGGAAACTTGTAGCTCGAAAATTTTCAAGAACAAAATATCTTAATTCGCAACTCGTCTTGCTCCATCAATACTTTTTTAAATACAGATGCGAAGCATTTCGAAATCTATTGATGGGACGAAGCAGATTGTTTTTCTCTGATAAAATTTTCCTAAAGAAGAGTATTCCCAATTGTCAAAAAGAATTCGCTTTGTAAGAAATATTACGTTTTTAATCTAAAAATATTTCGAATCCCCGAGAGCAATAAAAAATTCACTGGTCAACGTTCATATTAATGAAATTCTAAAACGCCACGAAACAAAAAATAATTCACTTCAGACATACCACACAGCAAAGATTAAATCCGAGAAATGTTTTTCCCTGTGTGAAATAATCCAGCTGTACACAAGGAAAAATTCCATCCGGAGATACCATGATTGAAACACGGATTAAAAGAAACTGAAAAACGAGGGAAAAAAGGTAGAAACGAGTATGAGGGAAAAATCAAATAAAGGTAAAACACATCCCAGGAGAGTGTTCTTCTCGGACCCAGTTCAAGTTGAGATTTCCAGGGGTGTGATAAAAGAAGATAGACCCCCTTTGCTTATGTCTCACTTCAGGGACACGTGAGCGTTCACCTCACAAGTTTCGTTTGCACCCAGTGAAGGGAAGGCAGCATAACACATCTTCACCAGGTAGAGCATGAGGTACGTGCCCACTCTCGCAATAGTGAGTTTAAACTCCATTTCACTTTTACTCTGGAATTTTTGGCACCAAACTACCAGTTCAGAATTTAAATTACTTCCATTTGTTCCCACTCTCTTTCAGCCCTCGGCCATTTTTTTTTATAATTAAGCTGAAAACTTTCCGCCAAAAACAGAAAAAAATTCCTCTCAATGTCCGCTTCTTGGGTAGAAGAGACTGCGGTCGCACTCTCTCTCTCTTCTGCCCATGAAATATGGCGCGTCGAGGAGTCAAACTCACTCCTCGTGTAGGAGCATGAAGTTTGTCTGGTTGAAACTAACGGGGGGACGTACTGAGAGGCAGTGTGGAGAGAGGGATATTACGGGTTCTCGCAGACAGTGGGAGGATTCAACCTCATCTCGGCTGGTATTCCTACGTTCCCGGCAATGTGGTGAACCACCAACACCCCAGTTGGCTCACAGGGAGAAACAGCGAAACGAGTCAACTCGCTGCGCTGAATTTTCAGTCAATCGATTGTTCAGAGTTTTTAGGGAAATTTGGAATGCGTTGGGAAGAATTTCTACACTGAGAACAATGTACACTGTTAGAAATTTTTTGAAATTTCATGGAAGATACTGCAATATTACAATATGTGATATTATTCAACTGTATTTACCGAAGTTAAGTCTCATCACCATTTTCATTTCTACTTTTCTTCTTTCTTTTCTGATGTGTAATTACTATCAACATTGAATCACATGTACACAGCTCCTGATAGAAATAATTTGATACTGTACAAAAGGAGTCTATTCTAGGCTGAAGGCCCTCAGGCACTGGCCATTTGTAAGGATGTATAACGTTAAAAGTTAAAGATACTGTAGTCAATCTCATGAGAGTGACATTGAAGTGAATTTAAGGTAGAAAGGGTTATGAAATTGTCAGATCAAGTGTCAGATCTTGGATTTTTGCCAGGGGAAAGGCGACTTTCACCAAAATTGAATTTTTTCGTCAAGTGAATGTTGATTCTGTATTTATTGGCGCCTCTAATGCCAGTGAAACCCTCGGAGGCACCAGAAATGTCGAAATAAAAATTTTTTTTTTCACTCGGGGCCAAAGTGTCAAATTTGGGATTTTTGCGGGGGGAAATTCGACTTTCACCAAAATTGAATTTTTTCGTCAAGTGAATGTTGATCCTATATTTATTGGCACCTCTAATGCCAGTGAAACCCTTGGAGACACCAGAAATGTCGAAATAAAAAATTTTTTTTTTCACTCGGGGCCAAAGTGTCAAATTTGGGATTTTTGCGGGGGGAAATTCGACTTTCACCAAAATTGAATTTTTTCGTCAAGTGAATGTTGATCCTATATTTATTGGCACCTCTAATGCCAGTGAAACCCTTGGAGACACCAGAAATGTCGAAATAAAAAATTTTTTTTTTCACTCGGGGCCAAAGTGTCAAATTTGGGATTTTTGCGGGGGGAAATTCGACTTTCACCAAAATTGAATTTTTTCGTCAAGTGAATGTTGATCCTATATTTATTGGCACCTCTAATGCCAGTGAAACCCTTGGAGACACCAGAAATGTCGAAATAAAAAATTTTTTTTTTCACTCGGGGCCAAAGTGTCAAATTTGGGATTTTTGCGGGGGGAAATTCGACTTTCACCAAAATTGAATTTTTTCGTCAAGTGAATGTTGATCCTATATTTATTGGCACCTGTAATGCCAGTGAAACCCTTGGAGACACCAGAAATGTCGAAATAAAAAATTTTTTTTTTCACTCGGGGTCAAAGTGTCAAATTTGGGATTTTTGCGGGGGGAAATTCGACTTTCACCAAAATTGAATTTTTTCGTCAAGTGAATGTTGATTCTGTATTTATTGGCGCCTCTAATGCCAGTGAAACCCTCGGAGGCACCAGAAATGTCGAAATAAAAAATTTTTTTTTCACTCGGGGCCAAAGTGTCAAATTTGGGACTTTTGCCGGGAGAAAGTCGACTTTCGTCAAAATCTAATTTTTTCGCCAAGTGAATGTTGATTCTGTATTTATTGGCGCCTCTAATGCCAGTGAAACCCTCGGAGGCACCAGAAATGTCGAAATAAATTTTTTTTTTTTTCACTCGGGGTCAAAGTGTCAAATTTGGGATTTTTGCGGGGGGAAATTCGACTTTCACCAAAATTGAATTTTTTCGTCAAGTGAATGTTGATCCTATATTTATTGGCACCTGTAATGCCAGTGAAACCCTTGGAGACACCAGAAATGTCGAAATAAAAAATTTTTTTTTTCACTCGGGGTCAAAGTGTCAAATTTGGGATTTTTGCGGGGGGAAATTCGACTTTCACCAAAATTGAATTTTTTCGTCAAGTGAATGTTGATCCTATATTTATTGGCACCTGTAATGCCAGTGAAACCCTCGGAGGCACCAGAAATGTCGAAATAAAATTTTTTTTTTTCACTCGGGGCCAAAGTGTCAAATTTGGGATATTTGCCGGGAGAAAGTCGACTTTGGCCAAAATCGAATTTTTTCGTCAAGTGAATGTTGATTCTGTATTTATTGGCTCCTCTAATGCCAGTGAAACCCTCGGAGGCACCAGAAATGTCGAAATAAAAATTTTTTTTTCGCCCGGGGCCAAAGTGCCAAATTTGGGATTTTTGCCGGGGGCAAGTCGACTTTCGCCAAAATCTGTATTGCATTCCGAAGGTCTGAATACAAGTCCTGGTTACGCCTAACGAGTGCTAAAATGGGCCATAACCAGAGTTAGAAAGGTCTCGGAAGCCCTCGGGAAGAGGCTTCCCAAGACCTATCCAGTTCTGAACAGAAAGACCTCAGTAGAACTTGTCAGGTCCAATTATTCGACTCGGGAGTTTATTGGATAAAAAAACAATTTATTTGAAATAAATAAATCGATTGTTTGCTGCAATGAAGTCCTTTTTCTTGAAACAAGTCAACAAGTCAACAAATTTATTCATCCGTAGCAAAAATATTCTTGAAATAAATGAAAAACTTCAAATAAAGATTCTTATTCGATTCAAAAGAACCATTTTTCCGGGTGCCTACAAGAAATTGGAGCATTCCTACAACTTCTGAAAGGAAAAAGCTAACATTCCTCAGGAGTGTTTTGAAAAACGACTTGTGATTTCTCACCTATGCATCCCCCGATGACAAATCCAAACAAACAAATAAGCGGTTCTGGAAACAAATAAGTTTCCAGAACCGCGCCAAAAACGAAAAAGAAAAAACCACCCCCCAACTTTCAAATCCCGCAAATTCTGAAGCAGCAAGAAAGTCCTGCGTTGTATACAGCGTAGGCCAATATCCTCCGACACTGTCCTCCCCATTCCCGCTACGTTCCCCCTCTACATTCCCTTTCATTAGAAAATTGTACCCACACACGTGCAAATCAAACCCGATTCAATTTTTCTACTATTCCCACGGTAATATCACTGAATTTCAATGGAGCCCCCAATGCCTCTGCTGCAATAAACGTTTCTGTAATAAGGCAGTATCGTTAAATTGATACTTTCCCGACTAAGCCAATATTTCTCTAAAAACCCGATCACCCAGGGTTGGGGTGTATTGTTATTGGCGACACTCGCTGGAGTTAACCCCTAAGTAACAATTTTTCTCATTGAGAGGCCCTCACAAGAGATATTCCACATTACAAGAGTGGAATATTAGCCCCAGGCTCGTTCTAAAAATCAGTCTGCCTTCCATATTTCCCTCCACCCTCCGGCCCTCTCCCTGGAGAGAAGAAAATCTGATGTACTTGACTCGATTTAAGCATCCAAGATAAATCTCTATATACCATACTTATATCCATCTCCCCTTTCCCAGCCCCTCCCCCCCCCCCCCCC
>NW_021680482.1:544706-545075 GCF_001412515.2 Diachasma alloeum
CCCCCCCCCCTCCCCACACTAGTGAGAGCACATAGAATGATAATGGCTTTAAAATTGGAATAAAAATCCCGGGCAATATCGCTTCGAGGAGTAGAATAAAAAGGTAAAATTCTAAAAACGATAAAAAGAAAAAGTATAGCTCCACCTCGTCGATAATCCCGAGTGGGGTTGGCTGAGTTGGTTTTTCTTCGCGAATAAAAAGATGAAGAGGAAGAGTGGGGGAGAGGGGGAGGAAAAAAGTGGGCGAGTCTCGATGGCGATAACGTATCGTGACACTTACGATCTGAGAACCCCTGAGCGTGAGAGTAATTGAGGGCTCGTAAATTTCTACAACCCCGTCTTCCTCCTCTCCATCCCTCCCCCCCCCCC
>NW_021680482.1:545085-589774 GCF_001412515.2 Diachasma alloeum
CCTCTCCATCCCCCCCCCCCCCCGGCGCCCGGGCGCCCCCACCATAGCCACCTCGTCCTCCAGAGTTCGCTACCTCACACGATCGAGAGGGCTACAGATCTTTATACGCGGCTTTAACCATCGAATTAAATCTACTTCTTCATACTTGAAAAATCGTTCGCCCATTTCAACGGGGATTCAATAAAATAATTTCTGTTGGTAATTTTTATGGAGTGGATCGTGATAAATGAGAGGGCGGGGGGGAGTTTTGATTTGACGAGTTTTTTTTTGGTAATTGGGGGGTGACATTGATGGAAAAATTCGATATTTCAGGGACTCTTTGATAGTAATTCTCAGGGGAGCGATAATTAATTATTCAATAAAATAATTTTTGTTGGTAATTTTTATGGAGTGGATCGTGATAAATGAGAGGGGGGGGGGGGAATTTTGATTTGAGGAGTTTTTTTATGGTAATTGGGGGGTGATATTGATGAAAAAATTCGGTATTTCAGGGACTCTTTGATAGTAATTCTCACGAGAGCGATAATTAATTCGATTGGGAGTGGGGAGAGGGGGTGGGAGGAAATAATGAAATGTCAAATTTTGCAGAGATCAAAAGCACTAATTTCAAGGGACACGGCCTGGTTTTCGGGAATTTACTCGGAACTTTTTGTCCATTTTTAAAATGTCTCTTATTGTTTTAAAACGAAAATTAGCTTGAGATTTAAAAAAATGAAATCTTCACTGGCAACTAGAGTAGCACAGCTATCGTACTGAAAAATTCATTTATAATTTCCATTTACGAACTCTCCAAGAATGCGATGTGGAATCCATTTATTATTATTCTGAATACGAATAAATCCATTATGAATGAAAAATAATAATTCCGAGAGTAAATATTTGATTGTTCATCAGTTGTCAATTTGTGAACATCCTTCACCAAGTGAACGTCCTGAACTTTTCGTCTATTCTTGGAATGTCTCTTATTGTTTCAAAACGAAGATCAAGTTGAGATTTAAAAAAATGAAATCTTCACCGACAACCTGAGGGCTACAGCTATTGAATAAGGAAAATAATTCATAATTCCCATTTACAAACTCTCCAAAAATGCGACATAACAAAGCGCTCGAAACACAGCCATTTGATCCGTTCAAACCTATTTTTCCATTTTTTTGGTCACGTTGAGATTAAAGTTAAAAATGGAAATGACTCGTAATTTTTCTTGCCATAGAATCCATTTTTTCTATTCTGAATATGAATAAATCCATTATGAATGAAAAATAATAATTCCGAGAGTAAAGATTTTATTGTTCATCAATTGTCCATTATGAATATTCTTCATCAAGTGAACGTCCTGAACTTTCTGTCTATTTTTGGAATGTCTCTTCACCGACAACTAGAATAACACAGCTATGGAATAAAAAATCATTCATAATTCCCATTTTCGAACTCTCCGACAATGCCACACAACAGAGCAATCGCAACACAGCCATTCAGTCCATTCAAACCCATTTTCCCAACTTTTTTTCGCTCATGTTGAGATAAAAGTTAAGCAGGAAGCGCGTGTGACAGTTGGTGCCTGGCAATGTAGCACTCGTTACCCAAGTCCCCCCGGTTCGCCGGCTCCAGGAGACTGTTAAAATACCAGTCGAGAGGAGGAGTACGACCTGGGTGTTCAAAACCCGGAAGCTCTGCGGCTAAAGGCCACTGCTCGTTCGGCCATTTCCAGACAGACCCGAATGCATCGCGCCTCACGAATCGGAACACACGAATTAACTTGTCCAAATGTTCTCCCCAATTTTTTTCCCCTCAATTCCTTCTCCATTTTATTTATTTTCATCTATCCGTTCAACCGCCGTTCGTAAATACAGATTCGATAATTGGCCAGACGTGAAAAATCTCATTAAGCGGTGAATTTCCGTAATCCAACGTTACTCACCGTTTCACGGAAAATTTTACTGTCCGAAAGGTAATCGTTGGGCGAAAGGTAATTGAATGAATACTTTGCGGGGAATAATCACAGATAATAAAAGTTTCAGTTTTCACGAATTTATCCGTAATTTCCAGGAATTGATTCTCAATTTCTAGGAATTGAGCATTTCTAGTGGGTTTGTGGCCCGCCTTATGGCGGTCCAATTGTTTTTATGATGAAGTCAACATTTAGACAGAAAATGGTAGAAAAGTCTAATGTCGGAGTGTACTGTTAAAAATATGCGTCTGAATTTTCCGCGCTAAATCCAGACATTCGTTTTTGCTAGTGATGCCGCGAGACATTTCACCAGACATCACGAGACAATACTTTGGAGAGATTGCCTCGGTCTCAGTGAACACGCAAATTTTTGGTCTCATCTCCGTCTAGAAATACGCAGTATCGGCTTCTCTCGTGATGACTTCGAGTCGATTTATCTCATCTCGGTTTCCAGTTTTTCGCATTTTTTATATGTAGAAAACCGAGACGAGACAAACCGAGACAAAAACCGAGACTTTACATTAAAAAACACAAAAAACTTGAGAACGAGACGAGACAAATTGACTCGGAATCATCGCGAAAGGAGTCGACACTACGTATTTCGAGACTGAGACGAGAGCAAAGATTTTCGTGTTCATGGAGATCAAGATCATCTCTCCAAAGTTTTGTCTCGTAAAGTGTCTCGCGGCATCACTAGTTTTTGCTGTCTATCCCTTAAAAAAACAAGAAAAAATATTCAACTAAAATCCCATACAAGTAAATTCAAGTAAATTTTTTCTGTTTTCAAAAAACTCAGCCAAATTTTTTCAACAGTGAAGTACAAAATTTAGCTCCACGATTCATTGATTTTTTTCAATAGTTTTTCCTCAACTGTTTCTCCCCGTGCCCGTTTATTCTCCTCTGCTCGTGACATAACGATGTAACGCGTCTGTTGCGCTCGTGAACCGCATGGGGGGAAGCTCTTGGATATTGGATTCGTAAATGCGTAACAACTTGAACGACTCCAAAGGCTATGAACGACGTATAGCTGTAGGCGGACGCGAAACTATTCGGATTTCATATTCGACGATAAAAGTCGTTTATACGAAACGCTTGTTTCGCTCGAGTGCGGAAATATCCTTCCTTCCTCAGCTCGGGTTTGGGTGCTCCGCACTAGAGTCGTCACATGATATTATTCATTCCTTCATTCACGTCAATGCTGTTTTTTTTTTATCATGCGGAGTTTATCTTTTTCTCGAGATTGGGGATAAGACGGATGTCGCACGGGGGTTAAGACGGGATTTCGCGAGATTTCGTTGGGCGGGACGATCGAAAGGCAAGGGACGCTGTGCAGGGAATGAAATAAAGGAGAAGGCACGTACCTTGTTACCTTGTTGTTTATCTACTTGTGAAGGCACGGACTCTTTACCCAATGAAATCAAGTCTCACTGAGAAACTGTTTGGCTGAGAGTACGCGGCGAAATTAGAATTGTTAGGGATTTATTAGGTTTTTGTGTCTGAAGACGTTCATTTGCGCGGGAGTAAATAATGAACTGGCTGGTGCATGAAGTTGATGCATCGATTCACGGATAAAACATTGACGTCACTTTTTAGTAACAGAAAATTTTTCATTTTAATACATCATTCATTATTCATTTCGCACAAAATGGTGTTGAAATGGATATAAAAATTTCGCATGCGCTGACAGGAAAAATTATTTTTATTGAGATGTTTCTTTCTTGGAACAAGTATTACATATTTGAACGAATTTCATATAAATAAGATCTCACGGTGAAAATTATTTCTTTTTGAGATACATTCACTTGAATCAAATAAAACAGTCCTTGGCGTCAAGTCACATGTATTCACCATAAAATATGAAAAGTTCTATTTTTTTAACCTAATGTAATCTCCAGTCGAGAAATTTTCTACTTTCATGAATTGATCAAAAATTCGTACCTAGGAGATGATTACATTGAGGAATGAATTGAATGTTGTTTTCTCGAATGAAGTCAATGTTTCAATTGAGCTTTCCATAGAAATGGGAAACGATGATTCCTGATATACAATTTCATATAACGGTAGGATCTCGCCGTATATTCACTATGAAATCATGTTTATTTGAAAATTACCAACCAAATGATAGTTGGTTCAAATAAAATTGTCTTGATAAACTAATTTTTTCTGTCAGTGCGAAGAGTTTTGTTTGATTCAAACACATCATTTCTCGGGCCTCAGAAAAATTGGGAGGAGAAATTCCCAATTTTTGTTCAACATTTTTCTCCGCACTGAGAATGGAGAAAGACTGAATGATTAATTAGAGGAGTTAAGGTGAATTATCACTGTCAGATATCATGACTTTTCATTTGAAATAAACACAGCAAAGTAGTAACGGTGCGGTTGCATAAAGGCCAGGCCCCCCAGCAGCCCTAAATTCATTCAAAGTCTCTACGTATGCCACTGGTTCTGGGAGGATGGGTGTTTAGTTGCTAAACGATTAACGAGCTACCGCATATGCACAACACTGGACGCGAACGAGGGACTTCGCGTTAACGACCCACCCCGCTCTCTCATCTATTAACCGACTGCTGTGCATGCGGGGGTCTGGGGAAAAAAATTGAGAAAAATGGGGGAGAAAATAACAAAGCAGTAGTCGAGCCGCCTGGGATTGCGAGTGTCCAGTGAGCACGATGATTCTTGAACGCTTCAGTGTGATTTTATTCTAGTATGTGTTAAAATATTTCATTACCTTTGTGCGATGCAGGGGGAATTTCAGTTTTTATTATCACGGATATAGATCATTCACTGAGAAATTCCGTTTTGGTGATGTGAAAAATTCATTGAAATCGCGCTTTGATGAATTCCATGAACTTGAATTGTTATGGCTGTATTGGGGGTGAATAAATAACGTGGGGAGGCGGGGCCAAAGTAAAACAGCTTAAAATGTTCCATCGCATGTATGCATGATGCATAAAATGTTTAAAATGTTTAAAATACATATCTTGATGTTTTCATTTGAGACACTGAACATAATCCAACTTTGGGGACACAAACGTCGTAACAAAGGGTCCAAAAAGGGTCTCTCAATTTCAGTCACTAATTTTATTTAGTGTTTTCGTGGAACATATTGATCTACCTGTTAATACTCAACAAGAGAATCGTACAATTCCCACAAATTTCCAATAGTCCGGAATAGTAATGCCTTCGACTGACTCTTTGACCCACAAAAAAAATCAATCTTCATCTCTCATCGAAACAAACAAATTAAATAAGTATATCTTCAATACCCCGATTAATCCAATTACTTCCCACAAAATCGGATAATTTTATTTTTAAAAATTCTAATGACATTTGCAGTAATCATGTCAGCATCACGAGATTCTCTTAACCCAGATGAGACATAAAATGATGAACTTAAGTTTGCAAACCAGTAACAAGTATAGAAGTGGGTCGAGAAATGCTAATAGAAAATGGGGGCCTAAAGTGAAAGAGAATTCAGGAGAATGGACAGAGGTATTTTCCATCCTCACCCTCCACCATCATCCCAGTAATACCTACTTAATATAAGTTTAAGATCCACTGCTTCGTTAAAGAAAAAGTCGTGGGTAAGTTTTTTCCCCTGGTCTAGTCGGAATGGTACAGTGATACTTTCGTAATGGTCCGAAGGGGCAGAGGGGATTCTCGAGTCTTTCTCCCTTCCTCCGTTCTCTCTTTCCGAACTTTTTCTTTTCTTCCTCTTTTCAGCTTTTCTGCGACTCGGAGGATCACTAGCCTTCGAGAGTTACCTACCCCACGACGCTAATTTAAAGTTTAACGAGGTCCTTCGAGGGGAATTAATTGGTAGTCCATGAGTCACGAAAAAGGTACACTTGCCAAATCATCCAGAAAATTTTTCACTCCGATTCGTATGCGGGAAAATGAAATCGGGACCTTTGAGAATTTTAACAGAATTTTCACCGGAATCTCTCATACGCAGAGGAAAATGTTGGGGGACAATTAAAACATTATCCGGAACATCCAGATGTACATCCAGATAAATTTAAATATGATTAATTTTATTTAGTCATATTAATTAAAATTAATCATATTTAAATATAAATATGATTGATTTGAACATATAAAATTAATTTAGCCAATCAATTTTATGTGATTTATTTAAATCCAATAAAATTAATTGCAATCAAATGACGAAATGAAGTTTTTGTTGAAATTGAACATTTTTGTTTGTTTGAAACAGATAAATTCCTTCTTCGTATTGAATAAGCATTTATAATAATTTCAGATTTCCTCGACAAAATACATGAAAATGTAATTTCCTCAAAATGAGAAAACTCTTTATTTGAAATTACTAAATTGTTTACTTAAGATGATTAAATCCTTTCATTGAAACAAGTAAAAAATTTCGCATAAAGATTTTTATTTGATTCAAATGAACAATTTTACTGGGTGTAGAGTGAAATGTAATTGAGTAAAAAATACTTCGCATGAAGGACATTTTATGTTTCATGAAATTATCAAATTATTTTTGGGAAAACAAAAATTACCTCTCTCCGTACAGTGAAATTTTCCAGATGAGTTTCGTAACTTTTCCCCAATTCCTAAAAAATAACAATTGAATTTCTATTCTCAAGTTTTATTTCTGAATATTGAGGGATGAATATGAACCCACAGGGAAATTTCGCGCTTTGTATGCAGTGAAAATTTTTCTAGAAGAATTCAGGTGTTGAGCACCATAAACGTGGCGCAATTTTTCCAAGGGTGTAAATCGCGTCACGTTTATGGTACTAGCGCATGATTTTTTCTAGAAAATTTGTCTCCGTGTGCGCTAGTGAAAATTTCTGACTGAATTTTCTGATACACTTCTTGAATTTTTTTATTACCTGATATTTCCACAGAGAGTTCCAGAATTTTTGTCATTCTAATTTTACAATGCTATGAAATAATGAGTGGAAACTGTAAATTTAAGTTCAATTAGGCCATAAAAATGAATAGAAATAAAGAAAATTCAGGTAAATATTTCGCCTGAATTTTAACCTGAGATTCACCTGTTAAACGCTCCTCGGCTGACGAAGAACTGGCGTTTTCACTGAGAAACCCTGAGTTTTTTCTATGACGTTGGAAGCCGTTGTTACTGGTTCTCTCAATAAAAACGCTCTCCTTCTTTTTCATATGACGCACTTCATGAAAAATTATATCAAGTGACAAGTCGACAGAAATTTTCGTTATTAAAAATTCACAATTCAATAGAAAAATCAATGGAGATTGTCTGTTGCAGCTCAATCGATAGAAATCCGAAAAATTCATACAAATATATTTTTGAATTATCAATTAATAGAAAATTCCACGTTATTTGATGTCAAATTTTCACGCTTTGTTTGCAAGTTCAAGTACATTGAAAAAAAATTGCTTTTGTCAAGTATATTTCCTTGCCACAAGGAAATCTATATAAATATTTGCATAAGACATGTGTAAATTTTCTTGTAGTTAATAAATATACTTGGCAAAAGCATTTGTCTTTCAGTTTAAATTGGAAAACTCTTCTTCAGCTGCTCACAAAATTGAAAATTCATTAAATTTCCAGGAGTAATACCACTCGTGCTTCAAAATTATCGGATATTTTCCGATAGCTTCGTTGCCTAGAAACGATTGTGTCAAATTTCGCAGAAAAATCCCTCGTGCTTCGCACTCGGGATTTTAAACCTACGAAATTTGACACACTTGTTCGTAGGCAGGGAAGCTTGAGGAAAATATCCGATTAATTTTGAAGCACGAGTGGTATTTGACGGGTTATTTTTCCACTCGGATTTAGGCCAAGCAGAGTGCAGTGAACAGCATCCGGATAAATTTACACAGCCATACATTTACAACCCACTTTTTTGTTTATCTGTCACACAGAATATTAAACGTGAAATGCGTTGAAAGATGAGAAACATTTGAAAAGCTACTAGTGAATTTCCGTCGGAAAACTCAACTAAAAACTAAATTGAGTTAAACGGTTTGACCATTTCGCTACTGAATTAATAATTTTAATAAAACATTACATGATTAAATTCCTACCACAATTATATATTCTATAACTAAAATGAAAAATCCTACACTGAGAGGTTTATCCTCGTGAAAACATCCAGTCGAAGATACGTTCCAATGATTACTCTATTTTCTGAAAATAATTTTCTTTTTTCATCGTGAAGAAAAATATGAGTGGGAGCCGAAGGCGGAAGAGGAAGAGGGAACATAAAGTGGTCGTTGCAGCGGCCATCTCGAAGGATTGGAAGCATCGAATCGTGAATAATCCCGAGTACTGCGAGTGAGAGAGTCTCCTAAGCTCCTTACAATCCAGCTAGTTTGAGCCTGCTCAGGGTGTTACGTTTACACGCTCATTCTCTCACTTTTATCCAGAATTTATTTTTTACGGAAGGAATACTCCACCATCTGTATAGTCCGTAAAAAATATCCTGAGTATGTGATCACCTGGTAGACTCTCAGATTTAAGGGTGAATTTTTCACGCAATTTTCCTGGCTCTGTCTTGATTTCATTCTTCGCTTCTAGTTGATTGAGTTTGAGGATATTTCGGGGTTTCAATTATTCACGGGTTCATTGTTATTCCGTAATGTGATATGTTATTTTCTTTAAGATCTGTAGGAAGCAATTAATTGTTTTTTAACAACAGCAATTAAAATCCTGTCATCCATACTGTTGAACATTTTTGACGGCTTCATTGATTCTTCAAGAAATTTCATCATTCACTGTTGAAAAAAATTGAAATTGAAAGGAGAGCGATATTGAATGCGATTTAAGAGGGGAAAAATCATGAAGTTTTAGATTTTATTGAAAATTCACGGAAACTCCAAATTTTTTAACAGCATTGAGACGAGAATTCCTCAACCTATTCGAATTTTCAACGAATAGAAAACTCGAGAACATATTTACCGGAATTTCTCTGATTTCCACTAATTTTCAGGGACCAACTAAATTGAAATGACATTTCTCATCGATTTTTCCCTGAAACTCTGCATTTTCAAATACGAAATTCCTAGAAATTTCAGTGGAACTAAAATGTGATAAAAACTTCCAAAAACCGTAGCGGAAATTGCAGCCAAGGATTTTTAACAGTATTGAAAAATCATAATTTAATTTTTTTTAAATCAAGACTGTCAATGTCAGATCCTTAACTCCATAAGAATTAACAGAAATCAAGAGAAATCAGGGGAATATATTTTCAAATTATCGATGAATCGAAAATTAAGCGTAATTTAGTACTGAATATATGTTTCCATTAAAATCCAAGTTAATTAGGGAATCCCCATCTTCCTGGTGCTCCAACAATAAAGAATGCCATTGAATTGTCGAAAAATTTTCAATCGTTTTGTTGTAAAGCAGCGGGAAAGCAACGGGAAAACCTCAAACCTTTTTCAGACAACAAAAAAAAGAGTTTCTAAATTTCAAACAATATTGCCAACAGAATTCACACAAATTGCCACGCGATGCAACTACAATGACGACAAAATAAAGACATAACGATACATAATGAGATTAGATGCTGCCGGATGATTCACGAATGCTTGAATTCTCCCAAGTTGTTTTGGTGAAATTATTCGACGACGGTAGAATGAACAATACGACACGAAGAACCTGCCAATACACTGGGACCAATCTGTAGCCTCGAGTTTCGTATAAATTGAGGGAGTAGTCGGTGAATTGGGTTTTGGCTCAGGTTTCACGATCGTCGGGTGGATGGAGGGGTGAGTTTGCTCCTTCGCCGCGAATGAGATTGGAATCGTTGAAACGAGAGAGAGTACGTTTCGAGGAGCAAAAGCAATGACTCCACTCCATTGTATCGATTGGTAATCTCTTGTTTCTCCCTTTTCACCTACCAAACTCTTTTTTCCCCTCTCCCACTATTGTTTTAAACTTGAATGGATGACAAATGTCTCGCGGAAAATCCGGATATAATTGGAAAACGGAATGAATCACTTAACTTATTGGATTCAATTATTCAAAATTATTTCCCACGTGTCAATTTACGATTTTGCTCCACCGCTCACTGTAAATACTAGTGTCTGAAGGACGCGTAGCGTCCGTGAAGCCTACTTTACGGCCGGAATGACAAAGAGGTCATTACAAAAATTTCATTATCTGCCCTGGATTCGGGGATGTAATATTCATCGACAACTCAGCTAGCAGGGCTAACGCAGCAAAAAAGAATGTCTGAATTTAACACAGCTTTTGTAGACATTTTCCAGACACTAAAAAACGTCTGAATAAAATGAAAATGTGTCTGAATTTAAAACGAACAGGTGTCCAAGCAGCTTAATTCAGTTGCGAAGTGGTAAAATGGTTCAAGTAGATTTTGACTATTGACCAATTTTTAGTGGATATCTCGGAATCTAAGGGAGATAGCTAAATTTTCAACTAGACCTTTTTTGTAGCATTCAGCTGGCTCTAGAAAAAAGGTGATTACGAAAATTCCATTATCTCCTTTAGATTCGGAGATATTCTTCAAAAACTCAACTAAGAGATGAGTCGACTTATTTTTACCGTTAAGGAAAGAACGTTTAAGCCAGGGGAAGAGATGACTTGGACCTCCTGAAAGGGAAAAAACATTATTCCTGGGAGGGAATGGTGAGTTAAAAATATTTCAGCCAATCTCATCGCCCATTGCAAAACTTTGAAAGTTCATAACCGCCGGCTTGAAACTTGACACGATTTTCTCGCCTCACTGTGGTGGATTCTCGTTTTCTTCAACCCATCCCTCTCACTCGTGCGTTTGTTCTACGGACCCTCGTCTCCTCGTAAATCACTTTTCCGGGGTGGAGAGGTCTGCGTACCTAGGAGAGGTCTAGATGAATTCTTTCCACTCTTTTAGTCAGCTGAATATTGTTAAACTGACCCGGGAGTCCGGGAAAAAAAACTAATGGGAGGGGGTTGACATTTCACGCGGCGAGTTGAATTGCGGGAATGCTATGTAGAGAATTTGGGAAGATTATCGTGCTGCACGGATAAAATTTATAATGAAAAATGTCTCGAAGATGTGGGTAGAAATTACCGAACAAAATTTAATGGTGTGGAAGGGTGGGAATGTAATGAGCATTTTTGTTTTTTGTTGATTTTGAAAAATTCACTGCTAGAGAAAACTTTGAATTTTATCGTCAGTTCAGTAGTCATTTCCAGAAGAGGGAGTTAAGGTTCGTTTAGGGACGAAAAATCATGAAATTTTAAATTTGATTGGGAATTCAGTGATATTCCAAAAATTTCTGTAGCCAACTTACTTCAATTTCTAATATAAAATAATTAATATAATAATAATTAATAAAGTAATTAATGTAATAATTCTAATATAGAATAATATTGTTCTCAATAAAATAATTCCTTGGCAAACATCTTTTCTTAGAGGACACACTTTCCCCATACCAAAAATCACTTTTCCGCACTCGCATCAAAATATACTATTCAGGAAAGTGACATTGAATTCGATTCAAGGGAGAGAAAAATAATAAAATTCCACTGAAAACTCAACGAAATTTTAAATTTTTCAACAGCAGGAAAAGGAAAGTTCCCCAACTTGCTTGAATTTGCAATCAAAAAAGAAATATTCAGTAACAAATTATGCACAATTTTCAATTAATTGAGAATTCAGAAATATATTTACCTGAATTTTTATGTTTTCAATTACTGTTCGGTATAATTGCACTGCAATTTAGTGTTTTCATCGATTTTTTTAAAAATTTCATTTTTTCTGCGATGAAATTCCTTAAAATTTGACTGAAAATGTACCTTAATAAAGATGACAACAGTGTCGACATTTTCTCTTGTTTCTGTTATGAATAAGGCAGTATTTCAGGGCAATTTGTCACGTTTAATGTACGCGAGGGGGAGGCGGGAGGGGTCCTTATGTAACATGAACGAGTAAGGCTCGATCGACACGGCGGACTAATCGCATTTAACGCCGTGTGCCAGTGGCCCCCAAGCAACAGGTACCACCTATACCAGGGATTCTGGGTATATACGTATTATGTATAAATGTGAAGACCCAGGTGGCACTAGTGACACCCATGTAAGAATAAAATACGGAATTTATTGGGATGAATTTAGATGGCTTTTTCGAGTGAATTATTCAGAGAGGTGAAGATTATTGTTCTTTTGGGAGAGGATTGATTCAGTTGGTCATTTATCTCTAATTGTTTCTATTCGAATAAATTCTGTGCGATTGAACCTTCGATTTATTGACTAAAATCCTTGACATTTAAGGTTGAAATTCACTCTCGGTTCAATCCGATTGCACGGAGAGGAAAGATGGGAAAAAATTACCGAACAGATCAAGTAGACTGGGAGAAGAAACTACTTTTGACGAAGAAGGTTTGCTTGATATAAGAAAATATTCTCTTGTCACTTTCAAAAGTCGTGACAGCTCCTGATAAATAATTTCATTGTCAGGCTGAGAGAAAAAACGTTTTCCAACAGGATGAGATTCTCTTATTCCGAGAGAATTTTTAAGCTTTCTCAAGAGTAGTAATGATGTATAATTTTTTTCCCATAAATTCATGTAGTTTCCGTTATATGTAGAATACATAAAATCTTGCACAAAGAGCGTAACACTTGAGATCAATTTTCACTTGAATTGACAATGAAAGTGTTCGTCGTGTAGTCGAAACAAGAATTCCTCAGTTGGAGATCGAGAAAGTGGGAATTTATACAATCCATTAAATTTTAGATATGGCGCAAACTATATGAATTTATGGGGAGACATGCTAACACTTGAAAATTTTCTCGGTACGAAAGAATCTTATGCTATTGAAAGACTTGTTTCTCTCAGTGTGACGACAATAAAATTATTTTTAAAAATAAAAATTGTCTAAAATATCCAATTTTTGTGGCAGGTACCTTTTGACAGTATATTATTAGAAATTTTTTAAAATTTCAGTCAGTGTGTCATCTGAATTCTCGATCTTGTGAGTTTGAATTCAGTTTCAAAAGAAAACATTCCTAAACTTTCTCATTCATCTTGAAAATTCATGAAAATTGGGTTCTTCAATTTAAACAGTCATTGATTTTCCAATTAAAGCTTGAATTTCCAAACTCATTCTGAAAATTGAACATTACATACAATTCAATTTTCAATAGATTGACAATTCAGAAAAATTGTTGCCTGAATTTTCAAAATCACCCTTGAAATTTCAAGTGAAAAAGTATGAAATTTTCAACAACGACAAAGTTACATCAAATTTTTGTATATTTTTTCATTGACGGATTAGTTATTATAATTTCTTGATTATTCAAGTAATCCTCGATTTTCAGGTCTATACGGCACTGAAAAACCTGAAAATTTTGAAAATTCAGGCAATAACTTTTCTGAACTCTCAATCTATTGAAAATTGACTTATAATTTTTCTTCTCGTATGCCCTTTCGAGTCTTTACAATTTGTTCCCTTCCCACCCCCAACTCCCTGTACCGCATTCGCCGAAGGACAAGGGAAGACCTCATTTGAGGGAAAAACCTGCCCAGGTACAGTCGTCTCTTGCGAGACTCCCGCTCGACAATGAAACCGTGAGATTTAGAGAGTCCCAAATTTTGGCCCCCCCAGCCGGGAATCGAACCCGGGTCTCCCGCATGCCAATCCCACACTCTAACCACACAGCCATCGCCGTCGGTAAATTGACTTTTATATAATATTCAATTTTCACGATGAGTTTGGAAATCCAGACTTTCATTGAAAAATCCCTAATTATTTAACATGAAAAACCCAATATTCTCCAATTTCCAAGACGAATGAGAAATTTAGTGAACGCTTTCATTTAAAACTGAATCCACCCTCACAATCTCGAAAAGTCAGATGCCGCTGCGACTGAAATTTCAAGAAATGTTCAACAGTGTCCGCATACAAACGACATTCATCTCAATCATTACTGCTCGTCCACACCTTCACTGACGAGGGGAACCCCATTCCCACTGCAAGGTATATCCCAGGATTAACAAAAAAAATATTTACGATTTTTTTCCTCATTACTTATTACCATTCTCCCCCATTTTTCACTTTTTATCCCACTGCAGATGAAAATTACGTCGAAACCTCGGGACAATTAAACATAATCCTCTCTCATCCTGCGCACAGGAGGAGGGGGGGGGGGGGGGGAAAAAAAAANGGATTAACAAAAAAAATATTTACGATTTTTTTCCTCATTACTTATTACCATTCTCCCCCATTTTTCACTTTTTATCCCACTGCAGATGAAAATTACGTCGAAACCTCGGGACAATTAAACATAATCCTCTCTCATCCTGCGCACAGGAGGAGGGGGGGGGGAGGAAAAGAAAAATGTTGTACATTTAGTGCTGCTGACCTCCTTTGCGTACCACCATAGTAATCTCCATATAACTCGAAAGAATTTTATGCGTTTTGTTCTCAAACACAATTTTTTTGCAACACTATCTTCTGTTTTATCTCCCCTTCCCGTGTGAAATGACAAAAGTTTCGTCATTAGTCTTTTTTTTTTTTCCCAGCTTTAGAAACGCTGGAAATGGTTTGACACGTTGTATTCACTCCTTCCTTTGTCATGACACGGATGCGGGGTGTCAGTATGAATCGATAGCCGTTATGCGATACAGCATAGACTTGTCAGAGTGTAAGGGAATCAGCATCTGGTGAACTTCCGGTTGCCATGGAATCACCCTGTCGTCGTCGTCGTACTCGCGAAGTCTATCCTTCACCAAGTTTCCGATAATTTAACTCTACTGGGTACTGACAAACTATCGCAATTCGATTCACCGTGCGTAGACTATGGAATTTCAGATGCCGCTAAGATGGAGGCGGAGGAGGGTGGGGGAGGGGGGAGAGAAGGGGTTGCACTCTCTTGACCATCAATATGTAGCGGCATACGCTACGTGCGCTTATCAGTTATTCATTTTTTCTCGTGAAATTGAAAAAAAAAATTGATACACTTTCGAATATTTATTCCGGGACGAGAGAAGTTTGGAAATGTTCGGGGCATTCGTAGAATAGTTTTAACATTCGTTCAATTTTGAGAACTCGGAATTTGAATAAAATTCATTCGTTTCGGGGAGTTATTCGGTAATAATCATCGTGTGTTTCGCATATTTTGTGATTATTTTCGTTGAAGTGGAATGATTAAATTAATTTTTGGGAATTTATTCAGCGTATTTTAGTTATTGGAATGATTCGTGTGGGTAATTGAATGATTATTTTGATAATTATAATACACGGAGACTGAAAAGGTGAAGGAAAATATTTAAAAAATGAAGGGATGTTGGAGAAAGTGAAAATAATATTTATCAGCGAAATTAACGAGGAAAATAAGGTTTATTCAATTTTTATTTTGCGACGTTTCACTAATTATTTTAGCTTCATCATAATAAATCAATAAAAATAAATAAATGACAGTGACAGTTAGATAAATGTTGTCTTCAAATTATTATTGTACTGATAATTTTTGCATCCATAGATGAATTATTTTTACCGAACCAATGGTAAAATATCCTCCACAAAGAGGTACTTTTTCATTGAACTACATTTCGTTCCACGATTACGTTTCCTACAGTAAAACGTGCCACGAGTTCCTGGCGAATTCTTATCCAACGTTTCTCGCCCTGTATTTTATTGAATAAAAACATGAATATAAAAAATACTATTGGATTTATCACTATTGATTATTGATTATATTTCAGTTATTAATTATTAATCCCCAGATATTCTTGGCAGTGGGAATGGGGTTATCCTCATCAGTGAAGATGTGCACGAATAATAACGATGGAAGTGAATGCCGTTCGTATGCACACAGGGGTGGGGAAAACAAATGACGAGAGTTCATCGGTGCGACGATTTAATGATCGGTTTCTCGTCAATCATTGAACGCAACGTACGACATAACTGACGCTAATGAACGTCGGGAAATTATCGAGCGGTGGCACCTAACGAGACAACTGAGATCGACGGGAATTTCGTATTAAATTGAATATGAAAGCCTGCGGATTGTAACTAATGTCTCATTTGATGTTATTTGATTTATATTGAAAATGTGGCCACTCGTGTCGCCGTAATTACGTTTTTATTGGATTAATGGTGGGTGAATTTTTCAATTATTATTATTTAAATCCGAGGTATTGGTTATTTTATCCGCCGGTGGGAAATGCACCGCCGGTGGGATTGACGTGAGGCCGCCGGGTTAATTGGATTTATTTTTGTTATTGAAGTATTATGCAATTGGAGGTGGGAACAAATTGGATTATGAAATTTAATTAGATGATAATTTTAACGCGGATTTTTATGGAATTATCGAACTTTTTATTGTCGATTTGGCTTTTGGGTCATGTCACGATGTTTCAGTCAATAATTGAATCAATTATGACTTCTGGATGATGAAGTGGAGGAAAATAAATTAAATTTATTGGCAGAATTCACTAATTGGGAGTGTTAACTCTTTTTTTGAATTGAATTAATTTTTTTCGGGACTAAAATGAAGACATTTTCTTACTGAGGAACAGATCGAATGAATTATTCCTCACGGTTATTCCAGAATTAAGCAGTGAGAGATGAGAAGAAATTAGATTATATGATTTAATTAGAAGATAATTTTAACTGCGGTCTTTAGGAAATTATCGAACTTTATGGATTTGACTTTTGGGTCATGCATGACGTTCCAGTGCTAATTTAATTAATTATTGTTTTTTGGATGATGAAGAAAAGGAAAATAAAGGATAATTTTAACTCGGCTTTTGGGGAATTATCGAACTTTATAGATTTGATTTTGAATCAGAATATTTCAGTACTAATTCAATCAATTATTATTTTTGAACTATGAAAAAGAGGACAATAGATTGAATTAAATAATAGGACTCTATGATTCACCCGATGTTTCCTTCCTCTCTTTGTAAAAAACGGATTAAATAAATATATAAATATAATTTTACGCATTAATTAATTAATTAAGATTCTCCTAAAATTGTCATCCGGACGAATAAATTGAAATGATTAATGGAATACGGTAATTGGAGGGGTTTTTTAGTGAAGTTCATCAATTTGTTCAATTAAAATATATAAAAAAGACGCGGAGTGTCAACGAATGTGCGAGGACGTCGATAACATGTGTGAGTGCATCTCGTTAGTCAGTTGTACGTTATCCAGTGGTTTCTTTTACGACACGTCAACGGACTGCTAATTATCCTTGTGCACATACCACCCTCTTTAACTATATCCCCGTTGGCACTTCTATCGCGTACCCTTCTCACTGGCCAGAGTGCTGAGCTTACGAGTTCGATAATTGCTTCACCACGATAGCCCGTGATTTATCGAAGCGTTTGCCATGTCTGACTCCCCTCTCATCGGGTACCACTTGTTCGAATTTCCAATGGGCTAACACCCCGAGACACCCGAGTGATGGAGGTAACAACTGTTTCAGTTGGGATTTGTGTAAGCTGCACTTCTGACTGAATAATTCCGGGAGAATCATCGCACCTATGGGCTGCACTAATTAACATGATGAACTTTGATTTTCTCGTTAATGCGTCAAGTTCGCGATGGGGAGTGGAAGTTTCGAGGGGAGTGGAGAAACTAATTCGAGTTTGATGCGAGAATTTTTAATTGTTTGGCTGTCTTAATTGGATTCTTCATTCGAATTGCTAGGAAACTTTTAGAAAGTGGGAGATTTTTTTCGTGAATAATTTCTTGTATAGTGAGAGAAGAATCACTTTTGCCAAGGAATTGTTTTCTGGAGAGAAGAATTTATGTACTTTTTTTGTTTAGGAGTGTATTTCTCTAGGCCAGTCATTCCCGGGTGGTCCATGTTATCTCCAAATATTACAATGATATTTAATTATGAGGTAATTATGCTACATATGATCTTGAACAAACATCTTTCATTATGTTTCAATTTTTTTCAAATTTGAAATTTTTTTTTACGTAAAATAATTTGGAATTATTTATAAAAATAGAAAGAAAATCACTGCGTGTAAACATGAATGATATCTATATTATTATTATTAGTTTGATAATAAATTATTCTCCCAAGAAAATGGAAAATGATTCCTTCGCAAAATTTTTATTTTTATTTTTGTAATTCTGGCAGTAAATTTGGTAGATTTTGTCGCCAATAAACTCAACAAATCGCATAGATGAATCGTCAATCTTCATGTATTTATTGCTTTCATGATTTTTTTATGCATTATGAATGTTTCGTTCGAAAACGTCGATTAGATTTCAATCCTCTCTGAAAATTCAAGTAAAGTCCCATTTTTTTTGGCGGCAGGAAGACAGAAATTTGCCAATTTCCATGAATTTTCAGGGAATTCTTTTAAAATTCTTGGAATCCCAGGAATTTTCAAAGGAACTCCCAGAAAATTCTGAGGAATTTGGGAATTCAAGAACAGTTTTCCCTAATTTTTCCGTAATTTTCCCGCAATAATTAAAGTGAAAATTGCAGTTCCCGCAGATTTTTCCGCGAAATTTTGAAAAATTTCCAACAGCGTACCTCCCTCAGCGAAGAGTCAAGTCGACTCAAACTGTTTCAGCGCTTCACAACTGAATTACAACTCTTCAAAATTACCCACTTACATATCCCCAACCCCACCACAAAAAAATCTCCTTCAATGAAAAACGTTATTTTCTATTTCCGGCTCCATTCCTCCCGTATCCGTTGATCTTTTGTGGTTATAGAATCGTCTCCCGAGAGCATAAATTTTCCGTCGAAAATCACGCATTGACAGCCCTCCCGCCCCAACTTTCCCAGATACAGATAAAAAACTTCCTCCGATTCAAAACTTCCCGCTGCGCATATCTCCTCAACTTCTCCCCCAAAGAGTCTCCAAAAAAATCCCTTTCACCGGCACAACTCCCTGCCTCTTTAACGAGACTATTTCCAAACTCCCGCCTCCCGGGGCTCCCGGCATTCCCGAAAATTGCGACGTCATCGCCTATTGAATAACGCAAATCGAATAATCTTCCGCAAATAGAATGCAGTGGAAACCATTTCCCCCCGAGTTTTTATTATTTTTTCCGACCAACGTGAAGTGATTTTCACGCGTCATTTCAGTTGGCGCGTGACCCCACGAATATTTGATGTTTAAATGTTTGCCGTGGAGCCCTATTGAACACACATTTGTGCACTTATGTTTATTCATGTTACACTCTGCAATTACACTCTGGTAAATCTCCATGGTACACAGGGTCAATTATTCGGCTCAACGCTCTCCGCAAAATTCACCCCTTCCTCTCCCATTTCGTTTGTCCCGTCAGCTCACCAAAAATCATACAGCAGTTTATTTTATTCATAGACGTCAATTTTTCATCTGTGTACATGACTTTCAATGAATGGTGTATGAAGCTTGATTGATCAAAAAAGTGGCACGCTAGAGTAATTTGAATTTTGTGCCCAGGAGCTGAAAAAAAATGTGGATACACAGACTGTCGATTGGAACAAAAAAAAAAAATTGACAAGAGAATGATTTCAATGGCCGAAACTGCTGTTGATAAAAAAAATTATTCCCTCTTTTATTCCGCGGCTTGTGGGGGGGGGGGGGGAGGAATGAGACGAACTGGGGGACAAAAGTAAATTTGATAAAGCGGAAAAAATAAGATTAGCGGTCAGTCTCGTGGAAAATTTGCACGCTCGGTTTCACCCTCGTCGTCACATGACGGCTGATTAGTATGAACGCGTTGGTTGTACAACGCCCTCATCTCTCGCACGGTGGAATTAACCATTTGGAAAATGAATGTCTCGTACAGTGAATTCACTCCCTTTGCAGTTGTGTTACGGTTTTATAATATATGTTTTGTTTTTTGTTTCGGTTTTCATTGTCGGGTTTTAGAGGTCTCTTTGTGCGCTCGCTGGGAGTTTGGGTTCATGGGTTTCTCATTATTACATCAACCGTTAATTTTTCGTATTTTTTTCGGTTGTTTGTCCTACGTCAAACGGCTCAAATCCGTTGGCGGGATTTGAGGGTTGAGGTGGATAAAAAATTCTTTGGGAAATAATCTGGGAGGTATTTTTTTTTGGGTGGGATCCAAGTATTTTGTAGGAATGATGCCAGGAATGTTAACGCAGAGATCGGAATTCTCGAGATTAATAGGGAAAAATTCCGTTTAATTGGAAAATTCTAAGAAATTTTTAAGACTTTTTGAAGATTCAATTGCGTAAACAAAACTGAAACAAGTGGAATATTCACCAGCAGATGATTCAATTTAGGGGCTTTTGAAGTATGTCAGGGTCAAATAATCATGTGTACAAATGAATTTCAAGAGAACGAGTTTGTGCATGACTTTAAAATGTATGGACTCCCCTAGACTCGGCTAAATAGAATCTTCCGCTGGCGAATCTTTCGCTAGTTTCAGCTTCAGATTGCGTTATATAAATTTGAAAAAATTGTGGATCATTAAACATGAAAATTGTTTGAACTTTTGGGGACTCTGTTTTTTGCATGAAATGGATTTCTCGTAAAATCTTGGAGGTGTAGAAATTTATTATCTCCAGAAAAATGGCTAATTGGAATGAAATAAACTTTATGTAATTTCAATTATTTAACTCAAACTTGAACTTGATTTTTAGTAGATTTTCATTCACGTAAAATTAATTGTTTTCCAAATATAAATAAATGTTTTTTTGATTCGCATAAAGCCTTCATTAGTTAGAAAGGAAATTATTATTCCGACAACGAGAATAACAAATTTATTAACATGTCATAATCCTGTCGTTCGAATGAATAAAATTGTTAAATTTATGATTTTATCAACTTAAAATATTGTTGAAATGAATAGAAAAATTTAAAATAGTTTTGTTCGATCTGAACGCGTAATTTCTCTGGATATAAGCTCTGTAAACAATGCCTTTTGTGGTGAAAAACTATTGATAAATGCAGAAAAGGCCCATCACCCTCTAAAATAGCATTTTATTGTACGACTCTTAACCTCAAAATAGGCCCTTCAATTTATTTTAAAAAATTTACGTCTTCCAACGGCTAAAACGGAACGCTTAAATTTGGACAATGAAATCAGTGCAAAATGTTCGATAATGTTAGCTCAAAAAAGGTTTGAATGGCCATTCTGTTTTTCTATAAATATTAAGCTTATAAATATTAATTAAGTATCTCTGCAAATCAATCTCACACAATTCTCAATTCCTACGACGCTGACCTAAATTCGAGTGCTCCGTGCTCCCTAGAAATACCAAGAAGCTCTATAAATAATATTTATCATTCAAACTCACCAAACTGCAACATCACTCCGGTCCCCTGCAACAAAAATAAAAAAGTTCAGACAAATTATTAATGAGATTCATTACAACACAAGCCACTAACCGCGACATTATATTTAATTCATGGCCCAAAACAATGAATAACATCATTAATTATGTTTCCCCCCCCCCCTTTTTTTTCCACAAACATGAAGAGCATTTATCGAGTGCACTAGGAGAATGAGAGTAATTGTGCTGTAAAAAGGGATGACTAGGGGCTACGGGGTGAAAAAAAGGAGAGAACAAACGGCCCTGGGTGCTCCACTGAAAATCACCACACGCGAGGTCAACCTGTGAGTTTATAAAGTCATATAAAATAACGAATATAATCGTTTTACCAACCGCTATATCAGTACACATGCCTTTGGTTGAACTATGCACGATTGTTTTGACAAAATGGCATGAATAAAAAAATCATTACCTAGTCTTTTTAATGGGCGTTCGTTCTGCAGCTTGGGGAGACGTCTTGTTTTTTTATGAAGAGTGAAAAATGCGGGCATAATAGTCTGCAGATAGAATAGAAAATTCATTGGATAAAGAGCTGGGATTTATCACTGTTTTTCATCCAATTTTTAAAATCAATTATGGCGATGGGATTGAGGAGTAATTTGTCGTGGACTGGACTAATCATCTTAATTGCTTTATTATCATTAGTGCATGTAATTGATTCAGTCGAGCTCACCTGCCGATTTTTTTCACTTTAATATTCCTCCCTAATTTTAATTTCACGTCGTCATTTATTATTTACCTCGCCGTTAATTTGATATCATCCACAAACAAGGGACACATTTCATGTAACTGTGAATGCTTATTATATTTTTATTCTGTCAACCATGGAAATGAAAATGTGAGAGACATTTTCAGTGGCTAGACTAATCTCCTTAATTGCCTCATTATCATTGATAAATGTTATTGGTTCAGTCAAGTTTATCCGCAGATTTTCATCATATCAATATTCTGTTTCAATTATGGGGTCATAAAATAATTTGCAGCTCTCCCATTAATGAACAATGTATCCACTCCGTCTAATTGTTTATATTTATTCATTATTTACCTCATCAGTACTTTTATATCATCCGCAATCAATAGATACACTGCATTCAACTGGTTAACCCTCGTCATATTTCTACATATGTACTTGAGAGAAGTAAATTATTTTCAATGGTTTAAATCTCAGAATGTTTGCCGTTCACGGAGCTCGAATGAATTCTCATTTATCACTATCGTTGTACATTATATCATGAATATATTACGTATTGAAATATTAGAAGTGCATGACAAAAAAATTATGAAAACTGTTAAAAATTTTTGCCTGAATTTTCCATGGCAAATTCCAGAAATTTTTATCGTGTTTCAATTCCACTGAAATTTCAGGAAATCTTGTCATTGAAAATTCAGAATTTCGTGGAAAAATCAAACAGAACTGTAAATTTCCATTTCATTTTTCCCTGAAAATGAATAGAAAACCAAAAATATTCTGGTAAATATATTCTTGAATGTTCAGGACAGCATTAAATTTCAGATTTCACTGAAAATTCTATGCAATTTGACACTGAATATTCACATTAGATTGGAAATTCAAATAAATTAAGGGATTCTCGTCCTTATATCCCGTAAAATTCTTGAATTTTACTGAATTTTCACTGAAACCTGAAATTTCATGATTTTTCCCCCTAAATCGCAGTCAGTGTCACTGTCCTGAAAATTGGTCGTCAACTGTCCACGAAATTGTTTTCTAACAGTATACGCGATTTGAGTGAGTTCATTTGCGACAAAATCATACTTGAGTACAAGAATATTTCAAAACATGAGACCTTTCTCGGGCCACGTGAATTGAGATGTCTGGGAGAATTAAACAATTGAAGAAAAATTACTTGTCTCAAGAAAATATGTTTCAAATATCAGAATTTTTTTCTCAGTGTATTCTACCAGTCGTGGAACTGAAAATGGGAAATCAATCTTCATTATCTAGACTAATAATCTCCTCACTTGCCTTGTTATCACCAAGTGTCATTGAATCAATCAAATTCACCCACAGATTTTCATTATTTCAATATTTTCCCCTCATTTTCAGTTCATCCCACAATTCGTAGCTCTCCCATTAACGAATGATGTATCCACTCTCTCTTATTACGAAAGTGTTAATTTTCGTTGTTCACCATTGTTTATTAATCATCGCAGCGGCACTTTTATATCATCCGCAAACAGGAGATTCATTTCAGCAAATAATAAAGGCTTATTATATTTTACTCACCCTCTTTACGCCTGCATTGTAATGGAGAATAATCGTTAAATCGCTCGGACTCAATTTCTAGTGATAACAATCAGTAATCGGTCGGACGCGTAAAATGCCTCGGTAATACGGCCGGCACCCAGAGTCCACGCCTCAATGTTTTTTCATGGGTGCACCCCAGCTAGCTACCACTATTGGTATATTTCCAATTTTCATGTTAATAATTTTTATCGAATCGTTGCACTGCGGGAATAATCACGTTAACTGTGTAAACGAGAATCCTTTCTAAATGAGGTTTTCACAATGATCATTTCACCCTCAACATTACACGATGGAATTATTCCATTCTGCGTATAATGTTTTCCCTTTAGAATTCGAAAAAAGAATAACTGGAAATGAAGTGAAATGTGCATACGAAAATGGAGGTGGTAATAATTAGTGAAATAAATAGAGGATATTCTGGTCAGTAATTGTTTCAGTGGAGGTGTGTTTCATGCGGATATTTCATAGTTCGCCTCTGAAATTCCCGACACATTCCGAAAGTCGATTTCGTAAATTTGGAAGTTTTTAAGAATCAAGTGAAAATTTGCTGCAATGAGCCACTGAATATTCATGTTTTCATTGCAAATTCAAGGACGTTGATGAATTTTCGACTTACTACTGCTCGAAAATTTGGAATTTTATTGAATGTTCAGGGAAAGATTAATCGCATTCAACAGCACTTTCGTGAAAATTGCCAGTCGACTGGAAATTAAATATAATTTTTTTTCTAATAGTGCAGTGTTCAAAACTTTTGTCTGAAATTTTCGGTACAACTCTTGGAAAGTTTCATCGCATTACACTTCCATTGGAATTTCAAGGAATTCTGTTGTAGAAAATTTAGCATTTTATGGCAAAAGTTGAATTATTCCGGGAAAATGACTAAAAAATCTGAAAAATTCCGGATAATCTCCCCTTGAATTCCAGATTCCTTTGGATTTTCAGCGAATTTCTTTAAAATTCTGAGAATTCCAGGAATTTTTAAGGAAATCCCTGAAAATTCAAGGGAATTTACAGCAATTATTCATTTTCACTTGAAAATTCATGTTAACTGTGGAATCTCCGTCTTCCTACCGCTAAAAAATTGGAACTTCACTTGAATTTTTAGAGAAACTTGAAATATCATTGACTTTTTCAAATTTCATTTCCGGAAAAATACAGCCAAATTTTTTTAACAGTGCAATTATAGAGCCAAATTGGAATTCACTAAAAAAACACTCCCAAAAATGACTATTCCCCATACATTAAAATTTCGCGCACCGATAGGGTATTTTTTTTCTAGCTCCGGTGAAGGACAGGAGGGCGGACGAAAGTGAAATTCTGCCGCTCCGCGCTCGGTAAAAAAATCAACGAAATTAATATCCATCTCCATAGTAAGATCACGGGTTATTGCCATCAAATTAGTGAGTTTATTGTTTTCTCCACATTCCCCACGACTTTACTTCCCTAAAAAACAATCAAAAAACATCATTCTCCGTCAGCCCGCTCCCTCCCCCCCCCCGGAAGAATATAAATGGAACACCTAAAACCCAATAATCCTTCGTAAAAAAATTTTCTCCTCTCCGTGTGATTCCGTACGCTCCCCAAAATGAATATCCAATTAGATTACCCATTCTCCATCCCCCATTCCCGCATAACGACGCCAAGAAATAGACAAGGAGTTACATTGGAAACTCGGAGATAAAACGAAAATGTAATCTCCGCGAAAGATTTGAGCTGTCGCATGAGATTTCCGTTTACGTTGGGCCTCGGTACAAACCCTCCCCCCCCCTCCCCCTCCGCCCGGCGGCTTTGCCGCCCCCAGCGCACTTTTTCCCCACTTCCCCAGGTGGCTCCCTGTCGCGCTTGATTCCACTCTTGCTCCGTTCCCCCCAAGGAAATTATAAATTGGACAGCTCTCTCTGCCACTGCACCCACTGGCAAAACGCCCTAACGAGCCAAGGAGCATCAGGGGTGGGTCGGAATCGTCTCCGAACGGGCCACGTCTCTAACTTTGTAAATTCCTCACGCTTGGAAAATTCACGACAGGTTTATCTGCAACTCAAATAATTGGCTTATTTGTCGTCCCTCCAAGAATTTAACTATTTATTAATCCGACATAATTGTGTTAACCCAATTGCTGCGTGTTGAGGGAAAGACGGATGGGGACACGAGAAATAATCAATGGTCGTTGATATTTACCAGTTTGTTTCCAATTAATCCGGCGGGCACTTCGCACTGACGATTTTTCAAGAAGTGGGGCAAAAAATCGGTCGTTAAAAACTATTTGATGGCTGTTCAATTTAGTTCGTGGACAATGGGAAACTGCTTGGGAGAAAGACACTTGGGGGGCATGTTTTTGAGTGATGATTTTGAAAAAATTTCTATTCATTTCAACATGGAGAGAAAAGTTGGATGAAATTTTGTAGAAAGTCTTGACGAGTTAATACGAATGATAATCGTGGAGCGAAATGTACACTATTAAAAATTTTCGTGCCATATCCCGGAAGTGTTCACAGTGTTCACAGTGTTCTGTGAAAATTCATAAAAATCAAGAAAATTCGGGTAAAAATGAAAAATTTACGTCATTTTGTTTTCGAAAATTCAAATTCCATTGAAATCCAATCAAGTTGTGAAATTTCCATCTCACTCTCACTGAAAACTCATGAATTTTCTTCAATTCTACCTAAAACTTGAAATTTCATAACCATTTATCCCCTGAATCCAATTCAATGTCACTCTCATGAGAATTCCCATCATATCTTCCACGAAATTTCACAAAATTTCTACCACTGTACTCGACCTGCTCGTGTAGTCCTCATAATAAAAATCCCCACGCTCGTTAGAAACCGTTCACCGCCTGTTCATTGAATTCGTTAAAAATCAAATAGAAAAATACGCGGTGAAAATAAACACTTGGGATTAATGTTTTTCCAGGCACTCGAGGGTAACATTGTTATACTCAATGGAAATATTAATTCTAAAAACTTTCTTCCGCACCGTTGTTCCCAGTTTAATACTTTCTTTGTTGTTAATTGTTTCGCCAACAATATTATTCCACATTTAAAATTCACGAAAATCATTAAACAAGTGGGTTGAATATAAAGTGAAACGCGCTAGCGTGTTCTGGGAATAATGCACCATTGAGCCGTCTCACAAACACGAAATACTCGGTATTTTCGGTAATATATGCGGATAGTTTAGCCAGTACGTGCTTGGACCAGTTGCCGCGTATACGCAGACTAGTGTATTTTGTTTTTCAACCCTCCCCTCTCTCTGTGAGCCTATATTCACAACCAATTTTGCCCGGAATATATACAGTTTGGCCTGCGGCATGCGTCTTCGATTTTTCTCACACTCTCTCTCGTTGTGAATGAAAAATAGGGGGATAATAAAAGAAAAGATATGTCTAAAAGATATATGATATAAAGGAGTAATAAGGATGCAGTGTATAGAGAGGGAAAAATATTCACGCTATGACTGCACCGGGGAATTCCCGAAACTGACTGCTCCAAAATTTTTTTCATCTCCTTCTTTTTCACGCTCTCCCATCTTCATCTTGTATTCGAATCGTCTATTCATGTATTTCGTGTCAAAATAAATACAACTGAGAGGGAATAAACAAAGCGCATTTGCGTCACGTATTTTCAATTATTGGAGTTGAGGTGGATCCAAATAAATCCACGGTGTTGATTATGTTTATTTGATAATAATTATTCAAATTTAATCAGTTTATTATTGGATTAGGAGGAAGTGGGTCGAAAGCAGTCTGGCGGATGTCGGAGGAAAACATTATTTTTGCGTTGAGGACGCGGTTTGGGAAATGGGAACAAACGACAACTTGTTTCGCAGACTAGAAAGAGTCGTGATTTTCCGGGATATGTTACTGATTTTTAGGAATTCATGGCCAATTATTAGGGATTCGCGACTGTGAAATTCAGTTATTTTGTTACCAATTTTTAGTAATATTATCACTAATTTTCGGGTGTGCTAGGAAGGGGCATGTATTGGGTAGTAATTTCTGCGTATTTTTGATCATTTATGTATTCATTTATTCATTAAAAATAAGTTGATCCGCTCATATTATGTTCAAATTTTGAGAAATGATCCTTAAAAATTTTCACGAAGAAAAATTAACATTCTAAGGTTTATGAAATTACATGCATCTAACAGATCAATCGATATCTTTTTTCAGGGGTGAAAATGTAAGCTTTTACGAAGAACTGTCCATCAATTGTCATGTTAATCCTCTATAGATCCTCTATAAAAAATTTAAAAATTGATGAAACATTTTCGCTCAGCAAACGATTTTGTTAAATTTTCAAGTTTCAAGTTTATCTTAGCTTATGAATGAAAAATATTTATATGTATATAAAATGCATAAAATAATGATAATATTAATAATAATAACAATAAAATTAATAATTATTATTATTAATAATTGCAATTATTTATCAATTATTTGTGTATTATATTATACATTTAATATAATACATAAATAATATATATAATGTATTATTATTTTGTGCATTAAAATTTTTTTAATTTGAAAAAATGATCGGACGTGAAATTTTCCTATCCTTAAGAATGAAAATGTTGAAATTCATAGATTTTCTCATGATCAATAATCTTGTGGATTTTTTTTAATCAAATGGTTTTTTTCTTCGATGATCGAAATAAATAAAAGCTGAGGATAAAGGCTTTGTGGTTTAAAACACCGTAAAATTTCTAATCCAAAGAGTCTTGTTGATTCGTCTATCTATTTGTCTGCTGCTGACCAAGACATGCTAATCCAACGTCAACAATGTGTATTTTCATTTCAACATTTCATTTCAACAACTCTCTTGTTTATTATTGCTCTATAATTAATCCAACTGTTTGCATTAAACATGAAAAGAAGTCTTTGGACAAATATGCATGGAGGGAAAAATGGAGTTGGAATTATCCCGACGCACATGTTAACGTGTAGCGAGAGACACGTTTTCGCAAAGTTTTTAATCTGGGAACTCGTAAAAAATGTCGGACGAACCATATACTCCTGTAAAAAATTGAAAATTCAATGGAATTCCAGAATTTTGAGCCACTGAAAATCGAGAAGTCATTAATTGGCTTTATTTTTTAATCGAACCATGAATATTGAGTACCGAATTACGCAAAATTTTCAGTTAATTAAAGTTCAACAATATATTTATTTGAATTTTCCGCATTTCTATGAATTTTCCTGACAATCATATACATTCCACATTGATTTTTCATCATAATGCGAATATTTAATTAAGAAATTCCGTGAAATGTCAGTGAAGTTGTTAATCGATAGAACGTTTCCAGAGCTGTACCACAATATTTGGCCGAAAATTTGGACAATACAATACGAACAGTAGAAAAAAAACAATACGAACAGTTGTAACTTTTCATTACATGGAGAGACATGTTGGATAAAAATTACTTGGAAAATTGTGAGAAAATTTTACTGCACGAAAGGTAATAGGGGAGCGAAGTGAGTAATTCAATGAAAAAATACATGTTGGTGGCGGATATTTTACGATTCGTTTAGGAAATCTACGGATCTACGGATGCAGAAATTATTCTCGTGTAATCATTCTTCACTTTCACTGGGATTAATCTTGATGGAATGCAGAGTAAATTTTTAGTTTCGGCACAAATTACCCTCACGTTCAGTAAATTTTCCCGGGCCAACGGAGAAAAATTAACTATTCGTCTCACACTTTTTCCCCGACATAGGGTAAAGACACGGAAAAAATATATACCCGACGCAAGTATATTATTCTTAATTGGAGTATATAATCTACTTGATTTAGAATATATATACTTATATAATAAGAATGATATATACTGGAATCAAATGTATTATAAAGAAATATATATTTTAAAAAATAAACAAATAAATTAACAATAACTAGTGAATAATATATGTAAAAATATTATTTTAAATATATTATATTCTTGATTCTGGTATAAAACATACTCAATTCAGGTTTTTTTCCGTGCAAAATACTAAAAATCGAGTTCACTCCCTGATCACTTGACTTTATCGGTAATTTTTCTCCAGCTTTTTCCGCCACGTTCACTCCCATTGCGACAGCACGATTACATTTTATTCAGTTATCGTTATCCCCATCTTGGGGACAATTTTTATTACAAATTTTTCTCCACCTGCAGTCGCAGAAAAGCAAATAAAAATACACTAAATGCTAAAAATTCCTACTTCGCCTTTCTTCATTATTTCTCCATTCTCATCTCGTATTCCCCATCGATTTCCAGACACGGCGTCAAAATAAATATGTTACATCAGCGTGGCGTAAACTAGTACAGTTGGCGTCGTGCTGCAGGCGAAAAAAACACCCCCACGAAGCTGAACTGACTGAGACGAAGTAGAGATGTGGTGGCATGGCGATAGAGATATCTGTGGATGGCTTCCATGCAGCAGACTTCCGGTAAACGAGTGCGATATGTTGCTGAGCTCAGGGGCTTATACTGGCGCGTTACACTCCGTGAGTCTCGATGCGGAAAATCTGCTTTTCGGAAAGATGAAAAACGTAAGCTACGCTCGATGCTATCCAACGGTCTATTAAATAAATATCCTCATAAGCACCGCGTATCTCAGCAGTATTTCTTTTTCCTCTGCATCGATACCGAACGCATCCGTAAATTTCGGGGAAGACGATACGAGGGCTCTGCCTCGAGGGGGAAAAGGATGGAAAAACTCGGTGAACTGTCTCGTTTTTCATTATTATACTGAGGGAAAACACCACAAAATCACCAAAATAATTTCTTGAGCGAAGAACATCGCATACATATTCCATCAATTCAGGGCAGATTTCCGACAAGAAATCGATGCTCTTCGGGCGAAGGAGTGTGATGTTGAATGAAAGATGCTATTTTTTGGTGTAATGAGATAATATCCCTGAGAAGACAAGCGGAGTTTGAAAGAAGAAAGAGAGTTCGCTTCCGTTGAACTTATTGGGATTGAGAGCAAGCGACGGGTATATTTTTGAAATATCCGGGGGTTTTCCTCTGTCAAAATCAGTTTGGCAAGTTTAAATTATGAATATTTACCTGAATTCACCTTATATTCACTAATTTTTTTAGAATAATTGAACTGAAATTGCCAGGTTCTACTGATTTTTTTTATTAAATTGTGAATTTTCAATTATGAAATTCCTTGAAATTTCAGTGATACAATGATCTGATAAGAATGTCAATGGACTGTACTGGAATTTCAGGTAAAAATTTCCAACAGTGCACCCAATTAACAATGTAATGATTCAATCAACAATTTCAGAAAAACAATAATTTATATTTATTAATTTCCGTAGAATAATTGATCTGAAATTGTCAGTTTCTATATTCTTTTCATCAAATTGTGAATTTCTAATGGTGAAGAAATCCCTTGAAATTTCAGTGATACAATCATCTGATAAGAATGTCAATGGACTGTACTGGAATTTCAGGTAAAAATTTCCAACAGTGCACCCAATTAACAATGTAATGATTCAATCAACAATTTCAAAAAACAATAATTTATATTTATTCATTTCCGTACAATAATTGACCTACAATTGACAGTTTCTATTGATTATTTTCATCAAATTGTTAATTTCCAATGACGAAATTTCTTAAAATTTCAGTGACATAATCACCTGATAAAAATGTCAATGAATTATACTGGAATTTCAGGTACAAATTTCCAACAGCGTAAAGAATTAGCGTTTTAATGATTCAATCACCCGTTTTAAAAAAGCAGTCATTTTGACAAAGGAAAAATGGTTTCGGTGTAAAATAATCCTCGCCGGTTGAGATATTACGGAGTAATTCAAAGAAAATAAACTGACAGTGAATTTCCTTGAACTGGGCCAACCGAGGTGAACACAACTGAATTCGCGTGAGACGATTGTATTAACCAGACGTTTCTCGATTACCCCAACGGGCGGATGGAAAATCGCGTGTCACTTGGGCATTAATAATTTTCCAATCGCTCGTGAAAGATTTCCGTTTGCCAACTCAACGCGCAAGAAAGCAACTGCTCTAAGAATAATCCTAAATATCAGCGTAATACGAAAATAAAATTTTCATTCCCTTCAATTCCTAATTGGCATTTAACCGCTGAATAAGAAATAATGAGTAAAGAGACAGTGAAAAATGTCTTGCCAAGAAATTTAATTAAATTCAAAATGCCCAGAACTTAGTTTGAAAGCATAAACCAGATGATATCGTTATGTGTACATGAAGAATCCAGCTCAAGTGGAATATCGTGCAGACAGAAGTTGTACCGGAAGCCGGAAACAGATGGTAAGTACGAGGGGCAGATGAAGAAAGGAAGAGAGGTAGAGGGATGGTGGTGGCGCCACTGGATTTTCTATTGTGAAAACTGGTATAATGGGGCACCCACACGGAAATGTAACGATCACACGGCAGAACAGCGAGAATAATGGGGCACACGCTATCAGTGGAATATCATTGACGAGCGAAGAAATCCACCTGCAGATTTCCGTTTCACGTTTTGAGGCAAAACATTAATTTCTATTCATCTCTCCGTTTTAGAACGTTCCTATCCACCCCTTGACCTGGAAAAATCGGGTTGACGGTATTATCAGATGATTTCTCAGTGTTTCAGATCTTGATGAGAGGGGAATTTCTTAATGAATTGTGGAGGGAAAAAGTATTCGTTTGTCGCCAATAATTTTTCAGATGCAAATCAGCAGTTGAATTTTCATATTCCATATTCGTATGCTCACTGGATAAGATTTTAATCATAATTACAATTCAATTCCTTCTAGAACACACTTCAGAGTTTGAATTTCTGGAATTCATTGTTTGTTGATTCCCTGGTAAAAATGCGTGCCCACGCCGTTATCATTTTTTAGGTACTTCACACGGTAATTCAATTAATCTGTCGTTCATCCCATCAATATAATTCCGTGCTTAGAATATTGTCATGTCGTGCTTTTAGCATCCAATTGAAAATTAAAACTTTTACTAAAACTTAATTTTAAAACTCAATTTCGAACTTAAAATTTCAATTTACAAATACTTTGACGTATTTTCCGTTGAAATGGTCCTCAACATTTAGTTGAACATAAAAAGGCAACGACACTTGGGGAAGTATAGCTGCTTCCCAATAACATCACTTCATTACAAAAGTTACAATAACAGCACTCTACTGTCTTCGCCATAACCACAGCTCTCAAAATGTTTCACCCTCGTTCCATGCATAACACTGAAAAACAACTTATTATTCATATTCAATTATACGATACTGGCAATTAACTGAGTTTTTTTTCCTTTTTTTTTTATTTATTCTAAAGTTAATTCCTTGTATATAAAATGTAATTACCAGGCTGTCACAAGTTTATTCTGACGAATTCCGTTGAAAATAAACAATAATAATAGAGTATCAAACCGAAAAGTATTGCCACACTGTTGAAAAATTTTCCACTGAAATTTCCAGGAATTATGTAATTGAAAAATCATAATTTCAGGGAAAAATCCGGAGCAACTGTAAATTTCGGTTCAATTATTCCAGGGAAATTAGTGAAAGATCAGGAAAATTCGAAGAAATCTCTCCTTGAATTCCAGATTCCTCTGAATTTTCAGGGATTACTTTCAAAAATTTCTGGAATTCCAAGAATTTCAGAGGAATTCTCTGAAAATTCAAGGGAATTCAACAGTGAATATTACTTTTCACTTGAAAATTCCTGTAATGTGTGGATCTTTGTCCTCCTTCCGCTAAAAAAAATGGGACTTTACTTCAATTTTCAGAGGCAACTTAACATTACAATGTCTTTTTTTCTCAAATCAAATTCAAAGTCCTTCCGGAAAGTTCAGCCAAATTTTATTAACAATGCAAACTTAATTTCAATGACATCGCCTATCCCTGAATTTTTGCCCATTCTTCTCACGCAATTTAATTGCCAAATTTGATTAAGAACCATACCATTAACTCAAACTAATCCTGCTCCCTCGGAGAATTGATTTATTGCCTTGCTATACAACGTCGAAAAACGGAGCTGACAGGGCAGAAAATTCGCGTTATAGCGGTGTAGAGAACGACCTCGTATCGAGATTGATCTATCTAGAAATGGTGAATGCATGCAAACCCATATATGTACACGTCTCTGGTGCTGCTTTAAAAAAAACTAGTTGGGGGAATTTCCGATGCGAGCCAGCGACGTTGAAAAGAGTCACAAGGGTCTAAAGAAAACAGCATAAAAGTAGATTAAAAAGAACGCGGCATGATTACTAATGTCCCCTTTGATAATGATACCCAAGTAAATTTGAAGTAAAAATTCACTTGGTCCTGACTGGTATGTAAAGCTCGGTGGAATGTATTTTAAAGTCCACACGGGGGAGTTGATCGGTGACTGGGAAAGTAATTTCGGTAGTCGAGCCGGCTCAGGCCACTGCAATATACAGCGGTTGGGCGGTGGGGGGAGGGGGGAGTGGGTGAAAGGGGGTTGGACTGGGATCACGAACACGAGAACCATGGCCCAAGCGCTTTTGTAACCGAAGGGTAAGTAATATTCATGAGCCACCGGACACAGGGGTAATCGTTGAACAAGCCTCTTGCCTCCTGCCTTTGGGGTTTTGAGCTACTGCATCTCCACTGTTTTGTAGATAGAAAAAAAGTTATCATGAAGTTATATCCTGTACGGAGTATCACGAAATACGAATAAATTGAAATTGAGGGATGAAGCTATTTTGGTATAACAATTATGAATAATGGAGAGTAATTGTGTAAACGTTGGGAGCAGAACATCTGCCGTGTTATGTTGTATTCCTTGAGATTGTGGGAATTGATTTATCAATGAATTGATGGTTGTCAATTGCAACTTTCCCTGGAACACAGGTTTTTCTTAAGATTGTCCCCATGTTTTTCAGATAATATTTGTACTAGACAGCTTGAGAGATGATAAATAATGAAATAGGGGGTTCTAACACGCGAGGCACAGGCTAAACGGAGATTATGGGTCCCATACTAGATTTTTACATCTTATGAGAAAACGGTTCTTACGATGTTGGAAATTTTTATCAAATTTTATTGCCATTGAATTTTCAATGACGAAATTTCTTGAATCAGAATTCAGAATTTTGTGGAAAAATCAAAGAGAACTGTAAATTTCAGTTCCATTTTTCCCTGAAAATGAATAGAATTCACTGAACATTTCACTGAAAATTCAATGTAATTTGGCACTGAATATTCATATTAGATTGGAAATTCAAATAAATTAAGAAATTCTCGGTTTATTATTGCTTAAAATTTCGAAATTTTACTGAAATTTTAGTGAAAACTGAAATTGCATGATTTTTTTCCCCCTGAATCGCATTCAGTGTCATCGTCCTAAAAATTAGTTGACTGTTCATGAAATTTTTTTTTTTCCAACAGTGGATCTCGGTTTCCAGAACCGGGAAGAAAAAGTGCGAAATTAATGGTGAATTTCACTCCGTTGCCCCGGAAAAATTTACTATACGTGAGGGTGATTTCTACCGAAACGGTAAAATTCACCCTGCATTCCACCAAAAATTATCCCAGTGAACGTGAACAATTGATTAATAACAATAAACGATTAATCAACAAATAACTTAGAAAAATAATAAATTAGAAAAACTCAATAACCTACGAGAATGCAATAAATTAAGTCATTTAGAATTTTCCCGGAAATCCAAAGGGACTAACTTTAGGTTCGCTTGTCTTGGAATACACCTTAAATTGAGATCTCAAAGACCTTTGAAAATCTTATTTGAAAACCCTTCACGGAGAGAAATGTTCAGTAAAAATTACGGAACTCATAATTCACTCGCCGATTACGGAATCGACTTAGAAAATTTACATGACGGTATCGTAATTTTGTACAGGAGATTCAGATAAAAATTACGGAACGCTCCGGAAAAATTCCGTGACAGTTCCGTAAAATTTCCTACAACCACATTTCGCTCCGAAATTACGGAAAAGAGAGGTAATTTTTATTGAATATTTCTCTCCGTGTTGAAATCTTAAACCAAGGTATAATTTTTTTTCGCGCGCAACCAATAAAACCTAATCGCCTAAACGCTGGAAGCAACACATGCGCTCCCGGCTTTTATAGACTTCTGACAATCCGACGTCACCGTGTCAGAGTTTGAATCTCTAGTTGAATAGTGGAAGCTATCAGGGAAGCCTCAGATGGTTAGAGGTATGAGCCATCCACGAGTCAACTTCACTCGGTACCAGAGCTCATTTTGAGTTGGTCCATGAAAACCCAGTTCTGCGGTGATGGCAACCTCGGGTACGAAGTAAGCCCCGTGGTTTTGACTCAACTCCTTCAGAATCTGGACCTAGAAACTATCTTACAAGTACTTGCAAGACAGTTTGCACGGAAGTGTGTTCTCACTTGTTGGTGAAAATGGGTGGGAGATGATGTCTCTCCTTTGGCAGCTCTTCACTCATCCGTCACCAGTCCTTATCCCCCTCCACTTGTTTCTTTACTTTTCGTTTATTTCGGTGGGGTGGAGTTCCGAGGAGTTGGATTCGTGAAGCATTTCTGTCATTAACAGGGTGCATGATGACTCGAGTACTGAGAACATTCAAGTTTCAGTTTTGTCGGAATGAATTCTGGGAAACTACTGGATTAAGGATATTCATCCTGAGCCGCGAGTATTTGCGAGGATTTTGATTTTTTTACCTTCCAGCAGATTTATTCACGCTGGAAACAGTTTGAATTCATCAACTCAAGTTTATTATTCAGGAATGAAATAAACAATGCGCTAAATGGAGCCAACAGGACGGGGTTATGTGGAGTTTAATGTTCTGAATATCTCCATTATTTGCCTGGTTGATTTATGTACTTTTTGCATTTCGTACGCGGAGTGAAAAGTTTAATAAAAATCGCTAGAAAATAGTGGCAAATTTGACTACATGACAGGTAATCATTTACGATTAATCATTAATCGTGGAGCGAATTTGTGGGTTTGTAAAAAATACCTTTCGCGGAGATCTTACTAGTCGTTCGTTAAAAAAAAACATCTGAGGGTGCAAAAGTTACTGTTTCTGTATATTTTGTTATTATTTGTATTTATTATTATCAATTATAGTGTATATTTTGTTATTATCTGTATTATTTGTTGAGTGAAATTTTACCATACCACATTTGGTAAAAATATAATTCTCTGAAGAATTCAACGGAATTGTTCAATAGAATCGGCCAGAAATTGATAGAATTCTCAACAACAGTTCAACTGAAATCAACTAGAATTTTCCATTGAATTCGTGCGTGATGATCTTCCGCAAAATCAATCTCATGGAAATTAGAATCACTCAATTTCACGCAATAAATGAATAATAAATATTATTCAAAACCATTACATACTGAGGCATATCTACATCTGTTTCACGCATAAAAAAATTGCAGACATTTTTTCCCAAATATTTCTGAAACTCGAAAAAAGTGGACAGCCCTTGATGAAAAAGAAAACTGCTGTAATTTACATTTTCATAAATTATCTCCTGAAATTGTCAGTAATGTTCCGGAGCCTCGCGTGAGGCTAAGAAGAACCCTCATAACTCTCCCCGAAAAGTTTTTTCACCCGCCCCACCATATCCAAGTGTTGAATCGCAATTCAGGCACAAGTGAGAAAAGACAAAACGTACAGCCCTGGCTTCTTGGCAGCGGTCACGCCAACTTTGCAAAAATTGAATAGATACGGTGAGCGAGGGAAAGCGGCTCATACAGTTGCCAAGTTTTTCTAGAGCACAGGAGCATGGAAAGCCAGTGATAAATTATCTCCAAACTTCAATTTTATTTTCGTAATAAGTGAAAATGGAATAGACGATTATCCTCCCCCCAGAGTTTTCATAATGAAAATATCAGAGTGACGGAGATTTCCATGGAAAATAATTTAAGAAATGCAATCCCTGAGGAGTTGCAGAAGGAAGCTCATACAATTATGGCAGACAAGATAATCGAACTAAGAAATTATTAAAATAGAAAATTTGAGACAGAATATTTCCGATTGTTCGTCATAATAATTTTCTACGGAAAGCGATTATATGGACACGAGAATTCCTAATTAAACTAGACCAAAACTCTCTTGTTATAATTAACGAGTTTCTTCTCAAATGTTCCATAAAAATCTGGAATGTATTGTTAACAGTTCAAAGTTACCACATTCTGTAAATCGTTCACATGGTCTCATTTTTATGACGAGAAATATGTATGCAAATTGAACTGTACACGGAGAGAAATATTCATTAAAAATGACGTATCTTTTCCGTAATTCCGGAGCGAAATGTGGTTTTAGGAAATTTTACGGGAGTGCCACAAAATTTTTCCAGAGCGATCCCTAATTCTTACCTGATTCTCCTGTGAAAAATTACGATGCCGTCACTTAAATTTTCTGAGTCAGTTCCGTAATCGGTAAGCGAACTGTGAGTTCCGTAATTTTTGCTGAACATTTCTCTCCGTGTAATTGTTCAGAAATGCTTCAATAAAAAAAATCTACTCATAACATTACTAAATTCATGATTGATACCAATCTATATGCACGACTTGAATAAAAAAATCCTTCCGCTGATTGATTCCTTCCCGACGTCCTCAAAAATGAAAAGATAGAAAATTATTACTGAAAGTAATAATCAGTAGCGAAGTGGTAAAACGGTCTAAGTCAACTTATCTCCCAGTTGAGTTTTTGAGGAATATTTCCGAACGTAAGGGAGATAGCGAAATTTTCGTAATTACATTTATTGTAGCACTCAATCGGCTCTACAAAAAATGTTATAACAAGAATTTTGCCATCTCCCTTAGATTCCAAGATATTCATTGAAAACTGGTTAATAGTCAAAATTGACTCATCTCCTTTTACCACTTCGCTACTGAAATAGAAGAAAACCACTGTGTATCACCATTAATTATTATATCATTGGCTTCTGGATCGACGCCGCGTTTAATTTCAGCACTTCGGGGATAGGCATCCATTCGAAAGCCAATGATATAGCAATTAATCATCGCCGCGAAAGCCTCAAAACTAAGATGTATCAATTACATTTGTTGTTCTGTATCACAAATTATAAATATAAATCGAAAAATAAAATATTAGTCTTGAATTCATCAGAGTAATCTTAATTTTTAGCCCAGAAGTATCGCTCAGTCGATACATATGCATTATCATTTCTTTGTACACAGCGAAGTAAACCAATAGCTTCAAATCCTCCAGCTAAAAAAACTCCAATCCCTTCCTACCCCATCTTCGGAATATAAATATCTCATCAAGAATATCTGAAATCGATGAATCCGAGGATCTCACGAAATAGAACGCACAATATTAATAGGTTTACCCCGGAAATTTAATATCGAAATAGGAAATAATTAGACTTAACAGTTGGATATCGGAATATACATCTCAATAACTCCTGGTACGCCCCATGAAATTGAATGACCCGCCTGATTAGAATGATCCATGTAACCCGATTTCGAAATAATTACCTTAAATTATGTAGAATCGATGGATAATCTGCATTGCCATCGGTCTGTTGCTCATACAGAATAGTAGGGCGCCACTCGTCAGTCCCTAAATTGCTCCAAACCCTGTAGAATTTCAATTTCCCCCAATTTCCCATTAAATGAATCCATTCAAACTCATCACCAATAGCGATTGAATTTATTCCTTTAGATTTTTTTTCAACTGAATTACATCATAACTTAATCAATAACTCTTAAGAGACGCAACTTTTTCCATGAATTTTGTTTGCACTACAGACATCCCGGAAACGGATCGACACGGTTTTTCCTCAGCAAAAACTGAATCTTCCTGTTCATATCTTCGTCGTAAAGCGCCTTGCACTTCTCGTAGTTAACTCTTCTTCGCACTTGAGTCGGCTTTTCGTAGTACCTGCATCTACGCCATTGTTCAAGAAGTCCCTCACTCCCCAAAATTCGATTCAACAGACGAAATGCACTGTCAACGTTTCCGTCTCGCACGAGAATTGTTCGTGAGATAAATGGCGTGTGTCTCATCCTAGAATTTCGCCGAGATTAATCTCTAAATCGCGGGGTGAAAGTAATTCTTTATTTGAGGATAAATACGAGCTAAATTCGGTTGCACCGAATATCGTGATTAATTGCAATCTTCAAACTCTATTTTTGATTGCATTTCGTTGCAGGGAAGGATATTTCTTTTTCTGTATTGTTTGGCGAATCTTTCCTAGATTTTCTAAAGGGAAATAATGGGCGTTAGGAAGACAATTCGAGGATTTTTTTTCAGAAAATTCAGAGCTTTTGTAACAAATTCATGCGGTTTGGGGCCATTTTTTGTGATTCTCAATGCCTTCATAGCAACCAGGAATTTTGTTGAACTGTAGTAGGAAATGTAATAAGTCTGATGGAACATACTGTAATTCTTTCCCGAGTGACTGCATTTTTTCATAAAATTGTTGGAATTAAATAAATGAATTCACATAAAACCAAAATAAAAAATGAAATAAAATAAAGCTAGATTTTTATTCACGTTCAATACTTTTTTTTAAACATGAAAATGTTTCTTTTTTTTTTATTTAAGCTTACCCAAACCTAGAAGGTTTATACAGCTACAACAATATGTATATATATAGAATTATGTACATAATGAACATGTTTCCTTGATCAAAATGAGTCCGTTCTCAGGCACAAATAAAATAATCGTTCAAATGGCGAACAGAACGAATTTACTATAGCTGCAATTTCGTCTGGGTTTCACAATTTTTCATCCAACAGAAATTACCGAATCTGAATGATATTGAGCCCTCGTTAAACTTGTTTACAGTAATCATTCGACTATGGGTTGTTCTAAGCTGTAGGATTATACTTAACAGATACCACAAATGCAAAATAAAATATTAAGATCGAAAATTTAGTTATTTTTGTTATCAACAATGTTTCTGTATACCTTCCCATTTGTTGATTATTTTTATTGGTTTTCCTGTGCAATAAACCCATTTTTCAATATTTTCAGTATTTTTATTCCATCGCATTTGCATGTTTATTAATTTTTTCCTGCTGAATGAACTTATTATGTCCCAACTATCTCATAATTACTGTTCACCCAATTCCAATTCCAATTGGAATTCCAATTCCAATTCGTTCTAGTAGGGGAGGTTAGGTAAAACGGACACTTTTGACTTTTTTTAAATGTTAATGAGGGGTTGAAATGTTGATAAAATTTGTTGTTCAATACAAAGAACAATTCTTTTCCTTTGTGACGAGCCTAAATTGAGCTCAATTGATCAATTTGTTTCTGAGTTATGAATAATTTTAGAAAAGTCTAAAGTGTCCGTTTTACCCCACCCTTCCCTACTTCTAATAATAGACATCGGTCCCTTTAAAAAAAAAAAAATGTTTGTGAGGTTAACTTCTGTCGAATGTCCCTACAACTGTTAAAACTACTTGTCACCCCCAATAAACGTTCCCAAATCAGTACAATTGAATTCCAAACTCCATGAAAGCAATTACACGTTAATAAACTGTTATTTACCTTATAGAGTCTCCACGAAATCCTCCCTGTGATCAATAACAAATGGATTTTTGTGAGGTTATGAATGCCTCACAATCCGATCCCTCAGCGCCATCTACTGGTACTCCCCCGACAACTCCTTGTACACTAATCGGCGGTATATTAACAATCTCTATTACCACTCCCAAATAAAAACAAATTTTCCACGTCGGTAAATTCATCCAACAGTAAACCAGAAGTCTTCCCAACTGAGCAGTGGAAAGTCCCTCAATAGGAAAGACACAGACCGATGGTTTCATATAAAAGCTCTGATGAAACTCCACCAATGAACACTAAAATAATGATTTCCCTATAATATAAAATAAAAATCCATCCTCCATCGATTTACTAAAACCCCGAACTTTGGCAGTCCCCCAACTCTCCAAAGCCAAAACAATCTCAAACCCCAATGAAATACATGAAATTCGAGCTTAACCATCGAATATTCTGTCCTGAACAAAAGTTGAATAATTCACCCCGAATAAAAGGAAACCAAAACCGCAGAGGAATAACAAAACAAACCTGGCAGGGTTGTCGAACGCCGCAGTGGCTTGGCGTTGTTGTGCTTGCGGACAGAAATGCGAAAGGCCACCGGTTCGTGTGGCCGAGCTTGCGCGGAGGCCGCGTTATGAGGCGCGTCCTGGCCGCGGCTCGTCCGGAAGGCCGAGCGTACTCGTCTACGGGCCACCGAGGACGATTGTGCGTCGCGTAAGCCCCGGAATTCGCAGTACAGAGCGATTGAAAAAACTCCCCCCGCATCAAAACAAAATCGTAAGCTCAAACTATTGAGCTGTGAGTGAATCAAATAAACGGCACGAGAATGTAATTGCCGTGGTGGGGTAGCACAATAACGGAAAAGAGTGCCGGCCAGAGAAGGCAGGAGTAACGGACAAAGAGTTGAAAGCTCGTGAGAAAGGCGAAACTCGACTGAACCAATGACTTGAGCCCGAGCGATCAACTTGTTTGCGTTCACAATTTCCTGATAAGGAGTCTCAAGAATTTTGTACGCCCGAGGAGAATACCTAATCCAGGTAAATAGATCTTGAAAGCACGTAGATCATCGAGTGGAGCTTGTGAGTGCTCTTAATGCATTTAGAGTGAATGTTCGCCGAACTTTTCCAGTCGTAAAATCCACCGGACAGTTGTTCAGGCAGGTATTGAGTGACCTGTCAAGCGCAGGCTTCTTGCTTCTCAAATGTAAACACTGGAACGGTCGATGACTGGCGGAGCTACGGCCACTACGGCCTTCCCCTTCTTCCTCCTTGACAATATCCAATGTTTGTTTATCCAAACCTCATTCGCGTGTTTATTTCCAGTTTTTTTTTCAATCCATCGCGTCACGTGCTCTTGATATTTGTTTATTTATGAATCTCGGGGGGTATCAACGGTTAACAGGTGATGGCAATCTGTAGCTCAAACGATTCAATTATTCATGTTTTATTTGGGAACAAGTGAGGAGACTTGTGTTTCAATGACAAGAGGTCGAGGGTAAATACGCTGGCGTTGGACACTTGTTCCGAGGGGGAAATGACAAATGCTTACTTTGTCTCTCTCTCTTTATTAATTTCCCGAAACGAGGGGAGGAAGTTATTGTAATGACTCCGAACATCGAATGCGGAATTTTCATGATTTCTCCACGTTTTATGACAGCTAATCTTGCCAAGGAAGTATTTTTTTGGGAGAAGGATTTTTTTTCATCACTTGTGAGTAAAGTTAAATTTTACGCACACTCCGCGTGCGCAATATCCTACTTTTCACATTGTGATGAAAAATAGGGTTCGACACTCGTGGGAAAAGCGTTCTTTGATACTTGGGAGGGTGGCAAACACCTCGCAGGGGTCAAAAACACTTTTACGCACTAGTATCGAAATCTACTGCACTGTTAGAAAATTACTCTTGAAATTTCAAGCATAAAATTTCACGTAAAAAATGTAAATTTTAAACAATCACTCATGCACACGAAATTATCAAGTATTTTGTTATTGAAAAATCAATTGAATTCTGGAGTATTCAGTGGAATTGCAATTTCTAGGTCCACATGATACTGAAAATTTTTTAATAAATTGAAAATTCAAGCAAAAATTTCTCCAAGTTTTCAATGCACTAAAAATTCAGGTCGGTGTGATGTTCAATTTCCGCAATTAATCTGAAAATTTTAGATGTCATTGAAATATCAGTGGTAATCTAACATGGAAAACCCAATTATGAATGAACCATTTGATCTTGAATTGATTTCAAATTCACAACATTGAGAATTCAAGTGCAACTATTGCTTAATTTCCAAAAAGTTATAACAGTGGATTAGGAACGTATTTCTTGAGGGCAATCCCAGGTGGTCCAAATCCATCTTCAAATATTACAATTACGTTGAATTATGGGATAATTATGCTACATATGCCCTTCAATGAACTCCAGTACATTTATTAACATTTAGAATTATTCCAAATTATTCTACCAAACAAAATCTTTAAAAGTTTGGAAAAATTGAAAAATAATGAGGGGTGTCCATTCAAAGTCATGTGTACCATAATCAGCTTATAATTCAGCATAATTGTAATATTTGGAAATGAACATGGACCACCTGGGAGTGACTAGCCTAGAGAAATACGCTCCTAACAAAATAATTCCTTGGCAAAAGTAATTTTTTTCTTCAATTATAGAATTAGCCTGATACATTTCCGAAAACATGGCTGTATGTATGATTACGTGTGTACGTATGTGACCAAATTTTTGTCCAACGATATCTTCACAACAAATGAAGCCATTCAATTTTTTCTTCTTGCAATCGCTGCATCTTTACATATGTATCTTAGAACCTATGAAATTTACCCTGCATTCCATCAAAAACTATCCTAACGAACGTGAGTAATTGCTCAATACTGCGTAAGATTTCTGTGACGGAGAATGATTTTTTACCGAACGTGTTGCAAGAAAAAAAACCAAACCGGTGTGATAAATTTTATTCAGCAGGAGAATTATTTTTGCATCCATAGACGTGTTCATTTATCAAACGAATCGTAAAATATCCTCCACAAACAGGTATTTTTGCGTTGAATTCCATTTCGCTCCACAAACCGATACCACAATATTGTATTATTTTTTTTAGAATTCCATTTGCCCCGATTTTCCCAGGTAATTTTTATCCAACTTTTCTCTCCATCTACATGAAAACTTGTGGAGTATAAAAAAGTGGCTCGAGCCGAGGCGCGAAAACAGTCCTGAAACATTGATGGAGCGGGTTTCAAATATTTTCCACCTTTATCTGGTGTACCTGGAAGTTTTTCTCTCCATAAATATGTGACGCATTAGGGACTCTCGAACGGGATAGTTCATGGTATCAGCCGGCTAATGCATCTGCCCGCCATATGGTGGATTTAATTCCAATTGTGAAGCAATTCATCAGCACAATCTGTCTCGAATACTTTTGGCATTTTACCTTTTTTCATTTGTATGATGTTTGGGCTTGTGGATGTAGTTCACGTGTATCGCGATAGTTGAACCGGGGGAATATGCGAAGAAGTACGAGATGTTTCTGGCGGCGCGCCAGTACTTGAAAATAACTTGAAAACAGCGGTGAATGCGGTGAATGTGGGATTGCATGGGTTGAGTTGTATTTTACGTAATTTATCAAAATTACGGGAATGAGTTGGCAGAACCTGTGGTAAATCAATTGTGGGGGTTTATTGTCGGACTACGGGAATCACATTGTCAATAATTGTTAATGTATTTCATCAATCAGGATGAGAATGCCCAGGGG
>NW_021680482.1:589899-634250 GCF_001412515.2 Diachasma alloeum
GGGGGGGGGGGGGGGGGGTTGGCAATAGGCTGCGGAGGTGTGGACTCTGGGGTTCGTGGCTTCAACTTTTGAGGGTGAAACCCTCGGATAATTCATATCAATGGATACGTGATAGGGGCGGGGAGTGCTTCGCTTGTTGGACTGTGCTAAAAATGAATTCGGTGGGCATCAGCCAAATAGCTAGTCTCACGCATTTGCAAAGGCCAAAAATTCCATGCATCATCGCTTTATTTCCTTGATGAGATTGTGAATATTAACTCGCAGTGTCATTCATATTTTTCAGTGTTGACCTGGTTTTTATTTTGTTGATAGTGAGAATTCCATTGGCTTGCAAAAACATGACGCAATTCTTTTTTTATTTCATTCCCTTGTGCAATACAGGAAAAAATATATCGGTTTGTTTTTCGCATTTCGCGATGTTTTTTTCGTTTTATTAAATTCTTGGGGGAACATTGTGGAGTGAGAAAATTCCTCGTTGGTGGCGAGCTTATATCTATGGGAAACCCTTCGACTTGACCGAAAGGGAAAAAAAAATCTGAAAAGAGAGGGAGTGGAGCATGAGAATAAAAGTCCGGCGAGCTGCTCCATGGATGATGGTGAGATATAAGGGCAGAGTCGATTGAGAGAAATGAGGTGAAAATAAGCGTGGGATATGCTCGTGTATATAGTACATGGTCATGTAACCTGAGACACGGAAGGGATGAGCTTGTATATCGATCGATCATTGGAGAATTTCACGCCTCTCGAGATATCGTTAAGTGCACTATGCCTTTGCCCGTTTATTGCGAGATTCTTGTGGTTTTATCTGTACCATCCCTTTGTCAAGCCAACCTTTTGACAGTTTTTATTAATAATATGGGTGTCAACGGGTCTGCGCGGATCTTCAACTCGAATTTGTACGCGGAGAGAAAAGGCGGAGAACAATTATTGACAAAATCTTGGGAAATTTTACTGCATGAGAGGTAATTGTGGGGTGAAAGGGCTTTCAGTAAAAAAATACAGTTTGCGGAGGATATGTTAAGATTCAGTGAAAAAATGATAACTGTGGGTGCGAAAATTACGGCTCCCTGGATGTACGGCTCCCTGGTGTAAAGGATTTTTTTGCAGCGGCGCAAACGACATGAGAACGGACGAAAGTGGAAATTTACATGAAAAATTATTTTCACGAGTAGTTCACCGATTTTCAAAGATCTATGACCAACTATTGATCTTTATTACTGAAATTTGGCGATAGTTTCTTAAGTATTTGAGATGCGTTCCTGAAAAACAGTGACACTACTCTGAAACTTCGTGATAATGTCCCTGAAAATTAGTGAAATTTGTGACTAAATTACTGAATTTCAGAGTTTTGCAACTCACTAAATTTCACAATTGCGAATCCCGAATAATAATAGGGGTTGATATTCCTGAACGTCAGTGGCATGATTAGGACAATCAAAATTTTGTGTTCTCTGCGTTCTCTACTATACAGTATTTTGCAAAAGTTATCCTTCTTGATTACAGAAAACTTTCTAGACATTAAGCAATCATTCACGTTCGCTAACACAATTTTTAACGAAATCCCGTATAAATTTTACAATTTCAGGGAAAATTACCCTGACGTTTAGTAATTTTTTAGCAAAGAAAAATTTACAAGACCTACAACTGAATTTCGCTCCACACTTCCTTGATTTCTTTAATAATTTTTCTACAACTTTTCTATCACGAACAGACGGTAATTTAATTTTATGACAAATTCCGTCATTAAGTAACATTTTTGTTCTGCTGTAAAGATGTCCAAATATTTCAGCCACTTTTTTCTGTGTAAATTCTGTTCAGCATTTGTATTTTACAATCAGATTTTTATTGAGGCCACTTCGCGATAATTTTACTATTCAAACCTACAAGATCGAGACTTGATTTTCCATTTTAAATAGTTAGGAACATTTCAAGATCCCGGAAATAAATTTGAAAGTATTTTTTTACGAAAGATTCGTGACAATAACAAACTAAGACATCAGTTTTCTTCATAAATTTGATTGTCAGTGCCGAATTGCAGAAGGTTCTTCGATATCCTTACAAAGGATCTGATTGACATGCCCGGAAGTTATAAATGGCATCATGAGAAAGAGGCGTGAAATTTCATCAAAAGTTTTGCCTCTGCATCTCTCGGTTTTCCTACAGTGTTAGAAATTGTCTGGAATTAGATTGGCTACATCTGAATTTTTGACGTTTCGTTTTTGAATTCGATTTGAATGTCTGATTTATGTTGAACACTCCATAAAATAGAGTTGCCATATTTCTAAGCTTGAATTTCCAATTTTATTTCGAATGGTGGTCATAATATCGAGTGTAATTCTGAATGGATTGGGAGTTCGGAACAATAGGCGCCTGAAATGTCACGATTTCCAATCATTTCAATTTTCGCATGGTGTTGAAGAAGGAAAATTCATTGAATATCTCACGAATTGAGTGATTTGTCAATAACAACATTCAGTGATTCTATATGAACGCGTTATCGTTGAAGAGGTTGCAATCTTTTATAAAAAATTAAATCTTTTCAAAAATGACAGTTTGTATTTTTCAAGGATTTTTATTTGTGAAAATTTGTGAAAACACTTTGATGGAAGAATCAATGAAAACTGTCAGTTTCAGTTCAATTTCATTCAACTCCAAATGAAATTTTAAATTCCATGGATTTTCCCTTAAATCTACTTCAATGTCGCCCTCCTGAAAATTATTATCAAACGGTCCATGAAATTCCCATTTTTTCTATCACTGTAATTAATTTTCTTAGCAACCCCTAGCAGTTTTCACGAAATTTTAAATTCCCAAAATCGTGAAAATACTCCAAACGACCAGACTTTTCCAATGTAAAAAATACTGTCACGACATTTTCACGAAGAAACCAATTCTCCAATTTATACAATACAGAATGTTACTCTTTCATGAAGCGTACAGAAATCTGTTGAATTTATGACGCAGCATGAAGCCTCCCTCGAGACATTTCCCCCAGAAAGAGGAAATGTTCTCAGAATTCCAAGGCAGCTTTTGTCCAACTATCCCTCTCCCAAAAAGCTATTCATCCTTTATCCCCAACGGCTCACCTCCACCACATCTTATCCTCACTACCCCATATCCCCCGTTCTACGTGTTCTATCGATCCCACGTCCCCAATATCCAACACATGTTCGTGTTCATCTTAAAAATAAAATCGTCGACTCAGTAAATAAACACCTGCCAATAGGGGCCGTTTGAGTTGATGTGAGGAGTCATAACACACGTTTGTAGTCCCTCAAATCTTCCCCGTAATGACTAGTCTTGACCACGCCTTGCAATTCCCAGAATTACACGTTTTCCTCGAAACGTTTTGGATCGCAAAGGCTCAGACTCATCCTCGGGTCTAGGAATTCGTCTCCCCCCTCACCCTTCGATTACGCCAAATAAGATTCGAATAATCGAGAGCAAGGACGAGAAGAGGGCAATGCGGACTTGCTTTTTTTCCCCATGCGCCTGACACTCTGGCGCCACAACATCGTAACTCGCATACACTGGGAGAATATCTCGTGTGACCTAATCTAAAAACATAATTCCAGAGCAAAGGAAATTGAAGATGTAGAAGAAAATGTCAGGATGAAATCAGAAGTAATGTCGTAATAAAGATGGAGGTGACGCTGGGGGGTGGGGTAAAACGGACTGTTTTTTATCGCCAACTTTTTCTTTCTGTTTTTCATTCATAGTCACGTTTTATTCATTTAAATCATGAAAAATTCATCGTCTTTTCCGCGCATAAATGAAAGTATAAAATTTTTTGCATTTCATGAGACAAAAACTGCGGTATAAAAATTAATAAAATTTCGCACGATAATTCACTCGGAACGCTTAATTACTGAACATTGCGGGAAATTTACATAAATTAAACGTCTCATCTTGGATTAGAGGAGGAAAGCGAGAGAGAAATGAAGAATAAATGAAATCATTGAATTTATAAGAGTAAATGATGAATATTTTGATATAAAACTCAAAATGAGTGGAAAACGGCAGAGAAATTTTCCAATTCTTGAGTTTAACAATGACATTAGATTTATTTCAATGCAATATTGAAAAATGTTGGCTGAATTTTCCGGAAAAAGACCTTGAATTGAATTTAAGAGGAAAAAGTCAATGGAAATTCCTTGTTTCATTTTTTCAGCGGCAGGAAGACGGAAATTCCACAAGTTACATTAATTTTCAAGTGAAAATAAATATTCTTTGCCAAATTCCCTCGAATTTTCAGGCAATTACTTTAAAATACTTGGAATTCCCTGAAAATTCTGAAGAATCAGGATTTCAAGGAGAGATTTCCCAGTATTTTTCTGATTTTTCATTACACTGTTAGAAATTTTTTTAAATATCATGAATGATATATAGTAAATCTCATGAGAATGACATTGAATCGGATTTAGGGAAAAAATGGTTACGAAATTTCAAGTTTTAAGTAGAATTCACGAAAATTCAGACACAAAATGACATGAATTTTCAATTTTTCCCTGAATTTTTCTGATATTTCTGAATTTTCACAGAATAATTAAACTGAAACTTACAGTTTCCGTGACTTTCTTCACAAAATTGTAAATTTCCAGTGACACAGTTTCTTGAAATTTCAGTGGAAATGTTACTTGTTGAAAATTTCCAAACCTTCTACCAGAAATTTTAGTGGAAAAATTTGAACAGTGCCCTCATTTAATGAGAAGACATTGACGATTGCGATTCTCCCCATTCTCCCCAATTTCTGATTTTTTTTCATTGCGAGGGATTCGGCTCATTTATCTCCCCTCCACATTTTTTTGTTTACGTTTATTCGTTCGTTGAAACGATATGAAGAAATGAAATTCATTCCCCTTGAATTGAATTATTAATTTTAAATGTAGACCCGTTGACAATAAAATATGAAGTGAAAGGAACAGAAACGTACGAATGAGAATCGGTTGAATCCCTCTTAGCCTCATCGATACCATAGATACAGGTAAACAAACAGGTAAATACGGTAATGACTGAGCACTCATGAACTCAAATGGAACAATTCTCGGCAAACATCAATCCAATTATTCCATTCCCCATTATTCTCGCTTATCATAATGTATCACATCGTACAGACGCTCTCTGCATTAGTGAGTTAAGTGGTACTGTGAGCCCCCCCCCCTGTTCCGCCGAACACTGGATACAACGCTCCAAGATTGGTTTTAATAACACAGACCACATTTTACATGCGTCGAGAAAACTCAATCGATACTAGCAACAGCGGCTACGACGGAGATGTGTGATTTTCGTGGTGTTGAGGGCAATCAATCGGGTTTCAGAGGGACGAGGAATTTTGATTCTCGGGCATTATCTGATTTCCAATAGAGGATGTGTCCCCCACAATTCCCTGACACAATCTAGAAAATGGATAACACAGAAAGGAAATGATTCTTCATCGTCGAAATAAAATTGAAAATTGAAAATTTTCGTAGTTATTTTTGGAAGAGCGACATTGGATTCAATTCAGGAGAGGAAAAAGATCATAAAATTGCACCATTTCACTAGAGATTCATGGGAATTTTTCTTTTTTGAGCTGCAGGAAGCCGAACATATGATTTTTTAATCGACACATAAATAGTCAGTACACTGTTAAAAAATTTTCACTGAATTTTCCGGTAAAGGTCTTGGAAATTTCTAACAAGTAACATGTCCACTGAAATTTCAAGGAATTTTATCATTGAAAATTCATAATTTTATGGAAAAATAGTGGGAACTGTAAATGTTGGTTTAATTATTCCAGGAAAATTCATGAAAAATCTGGAAAATACAGAGAAATGCCTCCTTGAATTGCATATTCCTCTGAATTTTCCGCAAATTCCCGGAAAATTCAAGGAATTTCGGCAGTGAATATTCATTTTCACTTGAAAATTCATGTAAATTGTGGAATTTACGTCTTTCTGCACTAAAAAATTCGGACTTTATCTGACTTTTCAGAGAAACTTGGAATCGTAATTGTTTTCAATTTTAATTGTCGTTTTAGTTTTTGTAAATTGAAATGTTCAAAAACCATTATTTAAGCCAGACTGCTATAGAGTGACGCCGCGCGAGACTTCACGAGACACGAATGAGATAATTCTCATGTTCCTGACCTCTACAATTTATTTGAATAATTTAGACATAAAAAAAGTAATTTTCAGAAGTTCTTTTTTGTGAAAGCACTCAATGAGTCTAGCCCGAAGGGCCGAGCGACTTCAATTGAAATTTCAAGATAATATTTACCTTAGTTATCCTCGAATAATTGAACTGAAGTTTACAATTCATATCGATTTTTTCATGAAATCGTAAATTCTCAATGACAAAATTCCTTGAATTTTCCGTGTAAGCGTCACTTTACGAAAATTTTCAGTGCGGTACTGGAAATGTCAGTCAAAAATTGTTAACGATGTTTAAAAATTAAAGTAAATATTGAATAGCAAATATTCTCGTTCAATTTTCAATTCATTTAAAGTTAAGATAACTGGCTTTTGTCTGTTCTGGGTAATGAGGTAGTTCTCGTTGGCATGCATGACCTGTTCGAATCTATACGAAAAAAAATCCTGTAACAAAAATTACCCCGAAGTAACGGATAAAAAGTAGTTTAACAAAATAATCTTGTTCAGATGAATTCAAATTATTGTCGTTTACTATTAAAAAAAAATTTCTAGAACACTCTGGCCCTTACTTTTGATGTCTTACCAATACGGAATGTTTCCACTTGATTCCACCCCGATATCTCCAATATTGACTACTAAAAACGTACTCATTCCGAGTGAAAAATATTCCTGGATTAAAAACAGTTCAATTCTGATAATTATTCTGAAATTGAGAAATACAATTCTTTATTTGACATTTATATATTCATTTCAAAAATATTTTTGTTGAAAATAAAAAAGTTCATATTTCAATTTCCATAAAAAAATCACGAATTCATTTCGAATTAATAGAGTTTCCATTTGGATCAAGGAAACATTTTTTTATATTTGAAAAAATATTTATCTGATGTTCATAAAAATTTTAATAGAACTGAAGTGCAAGTTTCGATAAAAGCAATTGGAATAAACCTATTCAATGGTTTCGAAAAAAGTTTATTTAATTACAATACACCATTTCTTCATGTGTATTCAAATAAAAACAAAAATCACTAAAAATCTTCTTCATCAGATTTTCCAAAAATCGGTTTAAAATCAGTGATGTAATTGAGAACTCCCTGAATTCTTTTCAGGAACTAAATTATGACTACAAAAATGCAACAATTAGAGCTAATTTTACTCTTAAAAGTCTTCATCCCCGGAGTCATGTTTATATTTTTTCCTGTGAGAATCGCGTTCTCCCTTATCAGAAAAAAAATCAGAATTGTGGGGTATTTTTTCCTCACTTTTCACGCGACTAATCAACGTACATAGACTGACCTAGTATTACTGTTTATTCTCGAAAGAGCCTTCATCCTTCATTTTGTTTGTAAACCCCAACGGACATTCGTAATCACCCCAGCGAAAACTAATGTGCACTGTCCCTCGTTTTTGATGCTCACGATACCGTTGATATGAAGAGCTAGTTTAATAACTCGATGTGACCGGGTTAGAAGAGCTCCTGGCGCCGGTATTGTTCGACCCCCAGCATCGAACGGGGTCGTCTGCATACCAAGAAGTTCAAGCTACTCTATTTCCTCCATTATAACTCTTATTAAAGTTGTCCATTAGACAGGCCATAGTCGTCTACCACGAACCCATCACTAGTTCATGATCAGGAATGTTTCGCACGAAGAGATAAATGTAGCAAAAATGAGCCTGACGCGCGTGATGACGCACTTAAAACGAATAAAACTACTAGAATTTTTTCTCTCTACATTTACGCTCCAACAATATTTCCGATTGAAATTAATAAAATCGTATATTTGTTTCAATGAAAGTGGCGTAATTGCGTGAAGTCAATAACTCATTCAATTCAAATAAATCATCTATTAGAATGGATTAAACAATTTATTTAGCCCAAGTAAAATATTGCTGTATGTTAATGGCTTCATTCTTTTAGGGGAGAAAAATCATGAAATTTCGAATTATTATTCCCCTATCTGAATGTCAAGCAATTTGGGGTGGAGTGGGGGTCAATTTTTTTGGATAATTTTTGGTTATTCACGTATAGTCGCACGGTAACGTTGAAAGAAAATTTTCTGTTAGAATAAATAAAGTTCTGGATAAAGAAAAGAAGTTTTGATTTTTAGGGATACGCACGGAGAGAAATTCTTTAGAAAATTTCTAGTGCTGTTAAGCTGGAACTTCTAAGGATTGTTGATGAAGTTTTTATTTAACTATCTTTTTGAAGTGAATGAAGAAACGAATAAAAATCAAGTTGAAGTTTGAATCAGAGCTTTATTACGAGCTATTTGAAGAACACAATTTATTTCGTTCAAACCAAGTTTATTCAATCCAAAAAAACACTGTTAGAAATTTTTTGAAATTTCATGAAAAATATCATAGTAATTCTCATGAGTGACATTGAGTCGGATTTAGGAAAAAAATGGTTATGAAATTTCAAGTTTTAAGTAGAATTTAAGGAAATTCATGAGCTTTCAGTGGGAGTGAGATGGAAATTTCACAACTTGATTGAATTTTCAATCAAACATGAATATTCAGAAACAAAAAGACAGTTGTTTTCAATTTTCTCCTGAAATATCCTGGTTTTTCTAAATATTCACGGAACAATTCAACTGAAAAATCACGTCTTTTATTAATTTTCAGATCATTCGAACGGAAAATCAATGGATTATTCGATTTTTCAATAACAACATTTCCTAAAAATTCACTGGAAATTAAACACGATAAAAATTTCCGGCAAATAAAAATTTTCATTGCACAGGATATTCTTCAAAGTTCACGTCAACGACAATCAATTCTCATTCCATTTTGCTCGGTAATGTACCCATGCCTGCAAGACAATTTGTATTATAAATTTTTTCCGTGCATCTCCTAGGCATCTCATCCAGAAATCAATATGTGGAAAGTCTAGTTCCATTACTTCCGTCTCGTAGGCAACAATATCGTTTGTCTTCTCAGTTTTCCTTCTCCCTTTTCTTCTTCTCACTCACCCCCGAGCCCTTTCGAGGGGACACGTGCCACCTCCACTATCGCATGATGCAACGTTCGTACGATGCCTGAGCGTGCACGTAGCCTGCGTTTGCGTTCCATCAGGAGGGAACCTTATTGATCCGTTTGGAGATATGACACGTTGCCCCGGCTTTTCTCCTCTACACACTGGGCATGGGTTCGTGCATAGTGGCTGTTGAGCATCGATCTAATCGGATAGTCTCACACTTTGTGTATGAATACTGACGATGTTCGATATTCAGGGGTATTCGTAGCGGACGTACAGCCACTTGGTGGGGTAAATGTTTGGGTAACCTGAATGGGTACACAGAGATTTTGAACATTCCGCCCTAATTGGTGGATTATATCGGTAATGAGTGGATTTAGGGGAGAGTTTCCAACGTTTTTTTTTCGTTGGGAGTCGTTTCAGCTGGAGGTCTCCCAGTATTTTTTCCCAAATTCCGTTGTGACGGAGTTTTTTTGTGTCGACCAAAGTTCCCAATTTCGTTGATGAATTAATCACACGCACAGAGAAAAGAAAATTCCCCCAGAGAAAAAGTTTTGTTTTTCAAGAATCTATGGCAGACAGAAATTATCAGAAGAAGTACTGTGATAGAACGGTAAAATGAGTTTATGTTGAGGCACTCATCGAAAGTTTTCTTTAGAAAAAAACAGAATTTTATTTTTTTTAGAAAAAAAGAAGAATTTTGTTTTTCTTTAGAAAAACTGTTTTTTTTTCTGCAGCGCGCAGTAAAAATTCTGGTGCTGAAACGGGAATTTTCCCGTACTAGCACAGTAATTTTTTTTGTATTTTTTCCGTGATATTTCCAATTATCACACGGAGAAAAATTCTTTACAAAAATTCGAGTGCCGGTCCTGGAAAAAATCCCAATCCACCGGCTGTAAAAAATTCTACTGCTGTTAAGGTACAATTTCTAGGGATTGCTGATAAAATTTCCGGGGATTTCTATGAAAGCTTCATATGAGAACGTGAAAAATTCACATGCTACTCAGTAAAATTTCCACCACCAGCACTGGAATTTTTCCCCGGCCCCCACTTTGCGTCCATTTTCCCGTGCTGGCACTAGAATTTTTCTAGAGAATTTCTCTCTGTGCAGCGATTTGCGATTGTGAAATTCCATGTTATATTGAAAACTCCAGCAAAAAATCCTACAAATAAGAGAAATTTTTTACTCATTTTGATAAAATTTCTCCTGAAAATCAGAAAAATAAGTTACACCACTCATTGTCAGTAAATTTTACTCAAGTCTAGACTCTTTCGCATTTCTTAATATGGATAAATAGAGTTAAATTCATTCATTTCTTAACATAGATAATTAGAGTTTCGTAATAGAGATAAACAGAGAGAAAAGGTCCTAGCTAGCATCTCATCGATAATGCGAGAGGAAAACCACAAAGCGTTCATAAAGCTCGTTCATAAAGTGCCCACTAGTTAATTAAACACAAACGAAACTACAAATACTACTCAGCATTTTTTTCCCAATTTCTTTTTCATTATTCTTAATTATTCTACGACATAATTACTTCGCTAGCACCTCATCCTCAATGATGTGGATATCAATTACATAACCAAAAAAAAAAATTAGACCAATTTGTCATTCTACAATTCCGCCATCTGCAAAAAGCTCCCCCCACAATGACCCCTGAAATCAATCGTTTTCAAGAAACTTCCCAAATCAACGAGCCACTCTAATTCCACTCATCAATCCCCCCTCCATCTCCTGTTGACACAGATAATTTAATCATCCTGAAATACCCCGACGTAAGGGGGTAAAATTAATCTCACCGCAGCCCCCAAAACCCCTCATTTCGATAACTCGTAATGCGAAGTAGACCCTGTAAATATCTCAGCACTTTGCCAAACGAAAAAACGTCCCCTCCATCGACCAGAATCGCAAATTGGCGGGCCTACACCCCTGGGGTCGTCCTCCACCCCCGGGAATTTCCTCCAGTAATTTATCAAAGAGAATGAGCACAGCTGAATCATTTGGAATTCCCATTGTTGAAAATTCCACAAATTTTTGGTGGAAAGATTAACCTCCCACCATTTTCCCCCGGACAAAAGTTTTGGTTTTGTACGTGATGAATGCAGAAAAGGAGACAATAGCCCGCGTTCAAATACACCCACTAACAATGCCGCTGGGTATTAGATCTGTCCCACCTTATCTTGAGAACACTCTCTTTCTCTCTGTCACAGGTGTAGGCACTGTACCGTGTAATGTATTTTGGCACTTGTTATGGCCTTTATTCACAATCTTGATAGGCATAGCTGGCAATTAGCCGATGGGTGCGAGAATTTCGATCTCAGAATGCCATGAAATCAGATAGTCGATAGCACCCGGGGGAATTCAACAGAGGTAAAGCAAACCATTATTCACACCAATGCGATTTCCATTGGGCAATGTATCACTGGAATCGGATAACGACCTTATCACCCACATTTGTGATACAACAATGCGGGGGGTATCGCGATTGTGCAGCTGAGAAAGGGAGATCGGCTCGACCTATATCCCTGAAACATTTCTCACCGGAAATAGAGTGGGATGCAGCTGCAGGTCGGGGAAAGAAAAGGGGAAAAATGACAGTCGCCAGGGCCGCCCGGGCTTAGGGCCTAGGCTATCGAGGATTTTTCAATGATTTTAGTATTTAGGACATCTGGAAAAAAATTGAATTCATTTCCTAAATTTTTATCAAGGAAAAGACGAGGATTCCTCATTTTACACGGAGAGAAATATTTAATAAAAATTACGTATCTTTTCCGCAATTCCGGAGCGAAATGTGGTTGTAGGAAATTTTACGGAACTGTCACGGAATTTTTCCGGAGCGTTCCGTAATTTTTATCTGAATCTCTTGTGAAAAATTACGATACCGTCACTTAAATTTTCTGAGTCGATTCCGTAATCGGTGAGTGAAGTGAGAGTTCCGTAATTTTTACTGAACATTTCTCTCCGTGTAGTTGTATTTTTAACGCTAAATTTTCATGATTGCCAGTAATTTTGAGGGAACAGTTGAACTGAAAGTTAGTTTCCGTTTCTTTTTTATCAAATTACTAATTTTCTATTAAGAAATTCCTTGAAATTTGGGTGGAACTGTTCGTCGATAGAAATTTCCAAAATGTGTACGTAAACTTCAGTAAAAAATGTTGAATTCAATTTTCTATTTTTATCTGTCAGGAAATATGTTTTGAGTCACAAAAAAACAATAGTCTTCTTGTTTTTAAAACGTTCAAGACAGCATTGGAAAGTTGCAATTTGTGACGATTATGATTTCACCTTGAAAACATTTTTTGAAAATCGTCACAAATTTGTTAATATTGTCAAAATAAGAAAATTTCCGAGAGTTCAAGTAATTTCCATTATTTACTGATAAAAAGGTAAATGTTTATTGAGAAAATAGTAGCATCTAAAGGTGAAATATTTTCTTGCAAAATGTCATCTTGTCAGACGTTGATTATCCATAAATTTTTGAAAATGTTCCTCACACAATTCAATCGTTCACAGAAGACAATTTTTAATTTTCAGGAACATATCATTAATTTCCTGAGACTTATCACTGATTTTCAAGAATCAGTGACAATTATTGGTGATACTGGACAGTGACGAGAATGCCACTCATCATCAGTGCTTCTATCACTAAAATTTGGCGATAGATTCCTAAAAATTAGGCAAGGGTTCTTGAAAATGCTTGAATCATTACTAAATCATCTCTCAGAAAATGACTGGTGATGTCACTGAAAATTGGTGTCGCAATCACTGAATTTCTGAATTTAGCCTCCCTGAATTTTACAATCGCAACTCCCCGATAATTACAGATAAACTCTTGAAAATCATTCACATGTTTCGAGAATCAGTGACAAGTTCCTGAAAATCAAAACTTTTTTTTCCTGCGTAAAATTATTTTCTCTGAGGATACTCCGATATTCCCAATGGTCAATACCAAGATTTTAGCTCCATCCCTCAACGCCCCAAGACACGGTCAAGTTCCCCCCATCAGTATTGTTTATCCAGCAGATATTGAAGATTAAAACCTCCATTTAGCCCACCCTCCACTTCAGCAGTTGAAGCAACCTTTAAAGAATACGAAAGCTTCTCCGAGGCTCCACGGACACATGCGCAACTTGAGGGTACTTTTCACCACCACAGACGCGGGAGAAAAACCTCAAGAGTTTCAACATTATGGCCGCCCAAGTGCTGCCTCCTTTCACATTTGATAATGGCCACTGAAACATATCTGAAAAAACCGGCAATTTACGGTTTTAACGAGAGGAATTATGCCGCTCTGATTACTCCTGGAGAACGTACGCCATTAAATTGACTTCACTCTGTATTTTCGTAGAATTAAGAAATATCATCGAAATAACCTACGATTTAACTTCCGCGACTCCGTTTACTACACCTGCCCTCGGTCATTTGGAACCTCACTCCTTGTATTTTTCATCGATCCAATTCCCTGTTTCCATTCTCATGTGCCACCAATTTTTCACCCCCTTCTCATATAAACATCCACTGAATAGGCAGAAGTGTTATCGTCGGCTCCCGAGTAAAATCAATTTTCTACGTGATACCACGAAGTTAATTCTCCAATATTCCCTAGAATATCTCATCGATGGACTGCACCGAGAAAAAATATGAGAATTTTTCTCTATAAGATAAATCTTTTGTCTAAATTTATAAAGAATTATATCGCCTGATGAGATAATGTAATATTGTGTTGCAAGTGCGTAAAGTTGTACTTTTTCACACGTACGCGAAACACATCCTCTCCTACACGGAGAGAAATTTTCTAGAAAAATTCTAGTACGATTACTTGAAAAAATCGCAATCCACCGGCTGTGAAAAATTCTAGTGCTGTTAAGGTAAAATTTCTTGGTATTTCTGGTAAAATTTGTGGGGATTTCTGGGAAATTTTTACAGAAATACGGGTAAAAATTTACGTTTTCCCCAAAAAAATTTCTAATTTCGGCACTGGAATTTTTTCCTGGCCGTCAGTTTGCGCCTTTTTCCCGTGCTAGCACTAGAATTTTTCTAAAAAATTTCTCTCCGTGTACTCTTCCTAGTCTTTGGGGGTGCAGTGTGGGTAAAGTTTGTTTTTTTTTGCCTGGAGAGCCTAAAGTTGAAGGTCGTGTGTAAAGTAAAATTTCACTCCATCATGTGGAAAATGGGGCTTTACACCCGCGGAGCGATAAAAGTATTATCTGGCGAATGTGGTTTATAATCACATTCGCAAATTTTTTGTAAGACTCATCTCCGACTTTTTTGTGCATCTCTGCGTGTCCTATGTCGCGATAAATTTCGCCCGGCATAACCACTCGATTGCTCGAGTAATTCATCTCAATTCCCTGGATTCATTTCAACCATCGACAATTTATCTTGAAATCTCGAAAAATTCCCCCTCGACTCATGAAGCCATTCGTAATCGTCTGCGGCGAGGATAATGAAATGGCTTTTCCATCGATTAAATATAAAGAGAGAGATTCATTCAAAGTCTCCTTTAATCCTCGAGAGCTCTTGACCTCCATCTTTCTAATTGCGAAATCATTCATTAAACATGGGAATGGAAAAAACTGAAAATCTCCACTTCGGAGAACTTTTGAAAGAAATTCAATACGTTTTAGTGAATTCCACGCGTTCCTTGAGTAAAAGCTCGACCCACATAATAAAAAATGGGAAATGCACGAGTCTGACCGACAGTCCGCAGGAGCTGTGCTCTCCGACTGAAAGGAACTGCGTTAATGTGATTTTGATTCACACGAAAAATAAAGACAATAGGTCAAACTCTGCTCAGCCTATTTGACCTTATCTTAAGGATGTTTCCGACCTGGGGATGAAATACCTTGAATGCAGGGGTGATTGGTCATTATTTTGCGGAGGAGGCAGGGTAAAAGGTGATATACACTTGAAGATTGACGATTCTTCTTCGCAAATTGATAGGTGATTCTTCTAAACGATTGAAGAAAAATCCCTTGTCTCAAGTAAATCTATTTTAGATATTGGAATTTTTGTTGTCAGTGTATAAAATTTAATGAAATTTCAAATTTTCCCCACAGCAGAAAACCAATAATTCCCCAACTTACTTGAATTTTCAATCATAACATGAATATTCAGGACCAAATAACGCTGAATCTGCAGTTAATTGAAAATTCAAGAATATATCCCCTTAAATTTTCCGGAATTGACAGTTTCCATTGATTTTTTTCATCAAACTGCTAATTTAATGAAAGCAATCACCGAAAACTGAATTTTTAACGACAAAAGTCTTTGAAATTTCTGTAGAACTGTCACTTGATAAAAATTCCCAAGAAGTGTACCCGGAATTTCAGCCAAAAATGTCTACCAAAGTACAATCAACCCCATAGTGAATTCTCGAAAAACTGAGAGTGAAGAAAGAAATATGTTCTTGCCCATCGCAGAGGAATCGACGCAAACCCCTTATTTTCCAATCACCTCAGCAAAAATTCAGGCCCATCCGCATTCTCACCACTTCATTTTGTCCCCACAGAGCAAAAAAAAAACTAAGCACTTCCCCCCCGTTCGCCCTCTGGACACCAAAGTAATTGCACCAGCGTCACGCAACATAACCTGAAATATAACTGAACCACGTAATTTCCGATAATTCACGAATTTCCAGGTGCCGACCCGATGCATCCTGCAACTAAACCGAAATCGATAAATAGACTTCCAAAAGAGAAAAGAAAAGAAGAATTAGTGGTAGCATGGACAGATGTAGCACTACATCACCATAAACCCAAAGCATTCAATCAAGAATTAAAAAAAAAAAATAATGAAGAATCATGTATCCATACTGAGCAGTCTGTATTTGGGGTGTTGCAGGATGCACGCGGTTGGATTGCACTCGGCATTGGCGATCAAGCGCCAGAGAAACCGTCGTGATGAGCAGCGTCGTGCCCGCGAGCGTCGTTACAGCGCCCAATCAGGGGAGAGTGGTTTGACATCACCTAGAGCATCGCAGGGTTCCCTGGACCACCATCACCGCCATCACCATGCGACAAGCACCCACCGAGCAGCTGGCCAAGGGATGCTGGACTCCAAAGTCGTCACCTCAATCGGTATGCTGCACATTGGTGTTGTCTTCCTGGTGCTCGGGGGTTTCCTCCTAGGAAGTGGTCTCCTGCCAGGAGACCTATCCAACTGGAGCTTCAAAGGCACCGGTGGCTGGTGGAACGAGCTGGTCGTAACAGGTCTCTTCGCCGTTGCCGTCGGAATATTCCTCATAATTCTGAATCGCGTGATAGCAAAGAAGGAGGAGGACGACTTGGAGGAGTACGTCCAGAGGCAGTTGACACGTTCAAGATCAGGCCATCGTCTCGAGCGTGACGTTGAAACCGGTGGTTTAACAACCAGACACGCCAGACGAGCCAAACAAATGAAGAAGATGACTGCCTCCGGCTCTCTCGACATTGAAAGCGAGAAGGCATCGAGCTCACCACCAAGAAGCCCACCGCCAGCTTACTCGCCACCACCCGTAACCAACGGAGATAATCAAAATCAATCTGTCCTCTTCCTCGAGCAGATCACTGAGGAGGAGATCACCAGTGATAGGATTGAAACATCAACCACGGATAGCTTAAGCCCCGGGTCGCCAAGCGAAACCCGGGAACTTTTACACAATAATCCACGTCACAAAACAAATGGACATCATCATTCCAATCATCACTACATCGACCATCAGCCGGTTTACGTAAATCCCGCGGTCAATTGAGGGGTTTGATGATTAGGTAGTTTATTCATGAGAATATCATCAATCCTACTCTGGACCTGGCGTTCATCTCTCGATTCAATTAAGGCCCAGGGTATAGTCGTTAGGTTTGATAATTATGATCTTTGTATCTTGTACTCTTCTACTTTGTCAAGTATTGGAGGTGAATCAAAGCGGAGAAAAGCGCGATGAGAGTCAGCAAAATGATTCTCTTCTCTCTGTTTGAATATTTCCAGATAAGAGGGAGATGTGATTACTGCTGAGGGGACTCAATCTATTCAATTTGAGGAAGAAAAATAAAGCACATTTCTTCATTCGTAACGTTAAGAGGATTTGAGGGTGGCTTATGTTCAACTTTATTCGCATTTGTATGATGCTTTGAGAGTAATATTTAAATATGCACATTCCTTGAACATTGACATATCGTCTTCTGGCCTGCACCTCTACGGAATAGATGTATTTTGATTGATCTCATTGGGATTCAATAGACATTGAGGAATACATAACGAACATAATCGATGGACCAAGACGCTGAATTAACTGAACATACAACGCAGAAATAATGACATAATGGAGGAATACATTGGAAGTACGACATTGATATAGATATCACGGCGATTTGTTGTCACAGCGGTTTGCTATGTAATGTTTAGATGTTTAAGGGAGTAATTGTAGATAATTGCCAAATATACTCGTAATTTATGCGTAATTATGGATAAATTCAAAATACGTATCAAACGGTCGTTGATGATGAATATAATTAATACTGAATATGAATTACTTTCTGAGATTGGAAAGGTAGGTCTTGTCACTGCTGCTACGTTCACCTCGCGCCGAAACGTGCCTTTTTATCGTTCCGGCCATAGGCGACACATGGCCTAAAAAATTTTTCTAGCAAATATGATTGCAACCCTCGCGTTCGGCTCGGGCTGCTACCTCATAATCGCCAGAAAAGTTCAGGCAGAAAATTATTTGGTGAATTTCAACAACTAATTGTTAAATTTCATCAACTAGTTTGTTGAAATTCACCAACTAGTTGTTTAAAAAACTGAATTATTAACTAGTTGATGAATTCCAACAACTAGTTCTTGACTTTCAACAAATAGCTGGTGAATTTCAACAACTAGATATTAAATTTCGCCAATTAGTTGTTAAATTCATCAAATAATTTTCTAGTTTTTATGTCGAAATGCACTATTTCATTATTCGTAAACGAAAAAAAGGCACAGTTCACCACTGCTTGAACGTAACATCACTGACAAAAAATATGATTCGACATGTGTGCGACGGGGATGTTTCCGCTCGTGTGATTGCACTGAGAAAAAAATTACAAGGAATTATTGTCTTGGAAGACGATTTAATTTTTTTAGGAGCGGATTTCTCCAGGCCAGTCATTCCCAGGCGGTCCAAATCCTTCTCCAAATATTACAGTTATGTTGAATTATGGGATGATCATGCTACATATGGCCTTCAATGAACTCCATTGACAATTATTAACATTTAGGGTTATTCCAAATTATTTTACGTAAGAAAATCTCAAATTGAAAAAAATTGAAAAATAATGAAGTGTTGATTCAAGCTCATATGTAGCATAACCATTCCATAATTCGAGATAATTGTAGTATTCGGACATGGACTAGACCGTCTGGGCATGACGGTCTGGGGAAATGCGCTCCTAAAAAAAAAAATTCTTCTAACAAGAAAATGATTCCTTGGCAGAAGTAATTTTTTTCTCAATCTAGCAACCCGTCACACTTGTATCGAAATGTACTATTTCACAATTTTCAAGTCATTGTTTTAGGTGTAAGATAATAGAATGAAGTGGGGGGAGAATGAGAGTGATTCTTCCTGTGAGAATAATTGGATGGAAATACTTAATTGAGAGCAATTCGTTGATCCACAATAACACGAGGATTACGCAAATTTCTGCTGTAAAATTCTAGTACATTTTCCACAGCTATATTTCGTTTTATATACTTTGAATACTTGACCTACATACGCTAGCCGTAAGCTTCGTGATGATCGAAAATGACCCCAATTCATCATGAAATTAATTAATTCCCATTACATTAATACTGTCCCCCGCAATATTCATCCACCATATCTCAAAATGATGTATTTCATGTACAACAAATAATGAGACCAATATGTAACAATCATCAACTTGAAAATCGGTTGAACTTTATTTTCGAGAATCTACGAAGCATTTTAATTCCCATGCTCAGGCGCTATGACACTGTGATTCAGATGAAAATATTATTGCGAAAATCAATTGAAGCTCTTCGAGCAATAGAACACGGAGAAAAAAGTTGGGGGAAAATTAACAAATCAACAAATCAAGTAATCGTGGAGCGAAATTCAGTTCTAGGTTTTTTTGGCTCTAACTCGAGGAGAAAAATGCGAGTGGTGAATTCTTCTTCGCTTGTTCCGAAAAATTTACAACTGAATTTTAGCAGTTGTGTAATGTATTGGTCTTTCAGGTACTTTTGTGAGAGTTCTGGTAAAAAATGCACAAGTGCGTTTCACGATTAAACAAATGCATCAGAGATGGTCGCGGAAAGGGATAAATCACTGAAATTTCATTTGAGATATTCCGGAGAAATTCAGTGTACTGGGAGAGAAATTCTGACACAGCACAATGACATTTCGCCGTATCAAATACTGACGCAGGTTCATGGAAATGTTATTGTGTAGTTTCATAATGTACTGTTTCTTTAACGTACTGTTTCTTTAACGTTGCAAATAAAAATCTCCAAATCTATGTTAATTTTCCTTGCCTACGGGAGAAGAAAGGTTCATAAAAACAACTATAATCCTATGGAAATATATCATGAGACATTTTTTCCTCATTTCTATCCCGCAAATTAACGGAAATTGAATGTTGAACAATAAAATTTTCATAAAAATCATTGCGGTCTAATAATTTTTGTACGACGCATATCTGGATAAAAATTGTTGTATTGGAAATGTAAAATTTACTATATGCCGGGCAAAAAACATTTCACCACAGTAGGTTCTATTATTATCAGGACAAAACTTCTTCAACGAAAAATTTCAAATTTTATCTTCAAGGATCAAATTTCATTGTTCAACATTTAATTAAAAAAAAAGAATTTTTTAAATTGTTTCTCAGGAACATGTCACTGATTTTCAGGAATATCTCTCTGATTTCCAGGGACATGTCACTGATTTTCAGAAATGTACTAGGGAGCTACGCAATATGATCCTCATATGATCCCTATATAATCCCCATGATCCTTATTCTGGTCCTTGTGACACTTACTCTGAACCTTAGAACTCTAAATCTGACCCTGGTAATCCTTAATGTGACCCTCGTGGCCCTTATTATGACCCCCGTCACTCCTATTCTGACCCTCATGACCCTTATTTTGACCCTCGTAGCCCTTGTGATTCTTAATTTTGGAGTCTTAATTTCGAGTACCAAATTTTCATCACCAGAAGTCGATTCGGATTTTTATAATATAGAGCTATTAAGAATTATTAGTGATACTAGGTAGTGACTAGAATAAGCCTGATCATCAGTAATTTTTATCACTGAAATTTTGTGAACCTAAAAATAAAAGATGTGTTTCTCCAAATCTATGACATTACTCTGGAAATTAGTGATAATGTCACCGAAAATAGGCGACAAAATCACAGAATTTCACAATCACGAATCCCTAACAATTGGGGTAATTTTCTGAAAATAGTTGATGTTCCTGAAAATCCAAACTTTTTTCTCTGTGAACCGTTTCTTCTCCGTGTTTAATGCATCACCATGCTGAGCTCAAAATTTCATGTGATTTTTCCCTTCACGTATTGAGATGGATTACCGCTTATCCAATACATTATGTAAAAGTGCCTTCTACTCTGTTCACTTCTGTTCTATTTTCTACGATTTATGTTCATTCAGTTCCTCAAATGAGACGATTTTCCCACTGAAATTATGTGCATTCCATTGTTCTATTAAATATCTATAGTTCTAGTAATTCTGTATGTAACCCAGTCACGACCAAAGTTGTTAATTTTTCTGTAACTCGGAGAACAATTTCAATCATCGTCGCAAGAAATAACTGCACTGAGAAAAAAAATTCTAATGTCTGAAACACATTTACTGGAGAGAAGTTTAATCCCCCCAGGCATCTCAACCCACTTAGAAAACACTTAGAAAACCCACAAGAAAAAATTTAGAAAACTGATGCCCAAGCATTCTTACAGTTCTTATAGAAAAAATCTCATGAGAAACTTCGAAATCTATTGACTTTTTTTGATCGAATATCCAACAGAATCAGCGCAAAAAACAAATAGAATTTTTCAACAGAATTCCAATAGAATTTTTTAGCGAATTCGCTAGGCTTTCTATTGAATTTTTTCATGCGTGAGCGTGCGTAAAATTTCACTGTACGCACAAGTGATGAAAAAAAATTTTACACACTCGAAACATACTATTCTAGGGATATACCTTCAACCATTAAAAATAATTAAGTTCTCTCAAGTAAATACGGTCTACACATTAGTTAAATTTTCTCTCAGCAATCATACTCCTCGATTTTGTACCTCAGTTACTCTAAATTACGATGCATTTGGAGCGTTCATCATCAACTCTGAACCTAATTCTCAAGCTAAATCAACAAACACGGAGATTGACCCGAGTCGAATAATTGGACCTGACAAATTCTACTTAGGTCTCTCCGTTCAGAACTGGATAGGTCTTGGGAAGCCTCTTCCCAAGTGCTTCCGAGACCTTTCTACCTCTGGTTANAAAATGTGTTTCCACGCTTGCATCCTCCCGAGCACATTATCCTAAAAAAATCCTGCGTGATATCTAGATTTTAAGTTAGGCGTTGTCAATGATGTCGCCAAGAGACACAACATGACCCGGAAAGATCATGATATAAACAGACGGTGAATACTTAAGATATGACGATAAATTTTAATATATTAACGTGGGTGTGGCAAAATTATTCCGAGAATTTTGCGCCCCCTGAAATGCTATACGTATGATACTTAATTATTAATCATCAATTGTATTTATTAATTCTTACTTGTATCGTAAGCTTTCTTATTGAATTTCTCTATATGTATATTTGACGCACGACTTTTTCGAAAATAAAACTTTATTAACTGCTCTTCGATTTTCAATTATCGTCTATGATTTCCGCGTAAGTCTTCTGACTCTCATGTAATCCTGTGTGACCCCGATAGTTTGAATAACGACGTCATTATGCGCCGTGCCTATTGGCACTACCACGCGCAGCGTGTCGCACGCATGCCGACACGCGTGCTGCGTGTCACACACTGCGTGTTACACCTAGAAATTAATATATGGTTAGCCAGCACAACAACACGCAGAAATTCATATAAGGGTCGGCCAATAGCACAATACGCAGCGTGTCAACCAATCATCCTTATAATCAACTGCACTATATTGCGCTAACGCCCCCTGCACTCGGGCCTTATATGAATTTCTGCGTGCGACACGCTGCGTGTGGTGGTGCGAATAGTCACGGCGTTATCTATATTGATTACATTATAAAGTCGCTAGACGGCCCAATCTATCTAAATGTCCAAAATAGTATATTTCGTAACGAGTGCAAAAAAGTGTTTTTTGGCGAGTGGGAGGTTTATATCACGAGCCGAAGGCGAGTGATATAATCCCACGAGCTAAAAAACATTTTTTCACGAGTTACGAACAATATTTTTCATCACAATGTGGCGGAAATTGGATTTTTAGACACGCGGAGCGGGCCGAAAAATTCACTTTTCGTCACAGTGTGATGAAAAGAATATTTCAGTAGTGAAAGGGCAAACCGGGTAGAGTCGATTTTGACGTTTGGCCAGTTTTTGATGAATACCTCGGAATCTAAGAGAGATAGCAAAATTTTTCTCATGACCTTTTTTATAGCCCTCAATTGGCTCTACAAAAATGTCATAACAAAAAATTTTCTATCTCTTTTAGATTCCGAGGTATTCGTCATAACCCGGTTTACCGCTTCGATACTGATATCTGAGCATGAATATCCTGAAAATTACTGTTCGACAGCCCACGAAATTTCAATTTTTTTCCAAATAATGTGAATAAGAAGACACAGATAGATTCCCTCACCCCCACCAGAACAAGACACTAAAATAAATTTCTGAAATCGAAAAGCGCTATTAATTCGAAGAAAACCTTTTCCCCCCTTCAAGATGTTTATCGTCTGCCCGACAGATACTCCACATTTTATAAAGAGCTCCTGCCATCACTCGAGTACATCGAGTGTTTCCAATTTTCTCCAGCGATAGCCGTAGCAACGCCAGAGGTGATTGAATATTGAATTCCCAAGTCCCTCGTATATTCCTCAGATTCCTGATGAAGCATTCCAATTACGTTGCCAACATTAAATCTCGTTGTAACCCGGAAATCCAACGTTTCTTCTCCCTCGACGTAGTATGCCACGCGCTACATGCGCCTCATATCCTTATAATATTGTACAGAGAGATTTTGTTCACTCGCATCCAAATGCAACGTTGCCTCGGGGATTCGGTTGAAATGTGGGGCTGTAGCCTAGAGACGCACGCCGTCGACGGGGCAGGGGGAGGATGCTAGGTGGGTTATAGTGACGTATCGACCGGCTGGGGGTCATTCGAGGTCAGCAAAGTTCACTGCGTCTCTTGGTTCACGAACTCAGCGGAAAGGTAGATTGCTCCCTAACCGAATAATATGGGGGAGAATTTTTTAATACATTAATGAATAATAAGGGGAGAAAAAGCTTCTCTGACATTCCCCTATCATCAGGATGAGCACGTTCTTATTATCCATGCTGAGGGAAATAAAAATGCGAAATTAAATTTAAAAGGAGCCCTCAAATATCCCGATGAATTCAATACTTTCTGGTTTGGAATGACGTCATTCGTTGTTGATGACGATTGTCATGAAAAAGGCGGAGTTAGTTCATTCTAAATTGAGGAAATACGAATTGGTTTGGGAAAAATCGGGAATTCCATTGAATTTCAGCTGAAATTGGAAATTTCGTTATTTTTTTCTGTAAATTAAATTTACTTACGCCTGAAATATTTTTTTTTGTAAATCACTGTAAAAGTATACTTTTAAAGGCGTCAACTGATGATTTTTCAACTATTAACAAATAACCATTCGTCCCAGCTTTACCCTGTCAAATAAATTGAAAAAACAATAAATAAATTTTCTGCTCCTCAAATGAACTATTCCTTAATAGTTGAAAAGCTTTCTTGACAATAAATAAATCTTCCCATCAGTAACATTTCTACCAATTTTATCATTCAAAATTCTAAATATGACGTAGAAATTAATCGAAACTGTAAAGTTCGTTCTAATTATTCAATAAAATTCAAGTAAGTTGGAAAATTTTCTCTCCAACAATATCCAACTCCATTAAATATTCCCTGAAATTGGAAATTTCATTATTTTTACTCCTAAATCGAATTTCATTTCACCGGAGATAATGTTTCTTGAAAATCACTCCTGAAGCTTTCATGAAATTTCCTTTTTTCCCAACACTGGATACAATGGATATTAGCCCCATGAATTTCGCAAAATCCGTAATGCAGTTCTAAAAAACTATAAACTTTTTCCCCTCTGTAAATGAATGTGAAGTAATCCAAATGAATTACAGGATGATTGGGGCGATGCCAGCAGTTGCCGTGCGCCATGAGCGGAGAAGACAGGAAAAGCGGCTTAAACGTCCAAGCCAGCTTTACCTGGGTGGGCAATGGATGCCACCGCCATCGGGTTCACCACCGACACCCAGTCCCCACGGACACAACAGCCACCTAGATCCCCTCCCCGAGCTGTATCTCTGTGGCAAGGTGACATCAAATCATAATCACATTATTCCTCCCTGAAATTGAAATTGTTTTGATGAAACCTCAATTATCCAGACGTAACAACCCAGAGCAATTCAATGACAATTTTTTCCCATTTTTTTCGCCCTCAGATATCTGGATTACATGCTGTGGTGGTGTGCCTGCTCATGGGCGCAGTGATCTTGGTCGTTGGACTGGTCCAACTGGCTCCAGGAGCAACTACCACAGACCACAGACTTGCATTACTCATTGCTGGAGCAACTCTGCTGCTGTTTGGTACGGAAAAGTCCATTGTTTATTATTTAGAGCCATTAGCGCTCATCTTCAATGTATCATAATTCTTCCTGTCTTGATTTATTCAGATATTTTGCGGGAAGGATTCCTTCATTCATCATTCCTACATGGGGAGATTTTTCTTCTGGGATTGAGAAAATAATTATATTTTATTTGTATTACATTTGTATTCACAGAGAAAAACAACAGTCTCTGGATTTCAGTACTTCGGGGTCTGGAATTCATGAAACTGAAACTAGCGAATGATTCGACAGCAGAAGATTTGTCTCAGACGAATCTAGGGGTGTACAAATGTTTTTAAATAATCTACAAACTCTTTCGCACTGAAAAAACATTTATACATATGATTATTTGACTCTCCTACACTTAAATATCCCCTAGATTAAATTTTTCGCTGAATATTCTGCTAGGTTGAGCTTCATTGAAATTCAGTAAAATGAAATAAAATTTTCTGATGCCCTGTTATCATAGTTTCATGATAATAAAGATGACATCATTCTTTCATTTGATTTACACAAGAAATTTCGTAAGAAATCTAACACAGTTCATTGAGAAATAAATATTATTCAATTGTGCAAAGAATTCCTTTTTATATACACCGCTAAAAATTTTTCACTGAAATTTCCGGTGAGGGTATGGGAAATTTCTACCATTTAACATGTCCACGGAAATTTCAAGGAATTTTGTCAATGAAAATGCATAATTTCATGGAAAAATCCGTGGGAGCTGTAAATTTCAGTTTAATTATTCTGGGAAAATTAATGAAAAGTCACGAAAATTCAAATAAATCTCTCCTAAAATTTCAGAATCCTCTGAATTAATTAATTATTTGTTAAAATTCACTGTGTTTTCCGGAAAATTCAGTCAAATTGTTTCAATACTGCAAAACGATAAATTATATAATACAGAAGAAAATGATGTGCAGAATGACCATACGGAAGCATATTGGTACTTTACTAGTAAAAACACCTCTACCATATGCAAGCAAAAGCAATTCAGTAGCAAAGTGGTAAAACGGTACAAGTCAATTTTAACTATTGACCAGTTTTCAATGAATATCTCGGAATCTACGGGAGATAGCAAAATTTTTGTTATACCCTTTTTTGTAGAGCCGATTAAGAGCTGCAATAAATGTAATCATGAAAATTTCGCTACTTCCCTTAGATTCGGAAATATTCGTTAAAAACTCAGCTGGGAGATAAGTCGACTTGAACCGTTTTACCATTTCGCTACTGAATTTTCCACTTTTTTTTCTCTGTGACAACTATTCAGAAAGATTTCAATGAAAAAAAATAGCCAAAGTCCTCGCATACTCTTAAGGCACTGCAGCAGTGAAAAAACAAAGATTCTCAACAAACTGAAACTAAAAAATAACTCGAACTTCTCCCGTGCTTCCAGGCATAATCCTAGCTGGAGTCAGATGCTACGTCCTGCATTGCATGCCTCTACCAGCGGACTCACCCGTAGCAACGCCCCTACCCGCATCAAATCCACCCGAGCCACCAGCAAGAGGAACCCTAGACCTCCTCGTGGGTCACGAGAATCCACCCGAAACTGAACAAATGATTCATCATCATCATTATCGTCCACACGGCAACCACAAGAAGAAACGAAGCTCCCAGGGCTCAAACCCCGAGGTAGCCTAATTGAATTGACGCATAAACTCGGGGATAACGACTCTCACGTGCGCGATTACGGGTAATTAAACATTTAACAAAATAGACTTAAAGCTGACGCAGACATTGGGAATATGTTTGTGAGATTGATGAATTACCGGTAAACGAAGGGACGTTCTACGACGAAAAGATGTTTCGAGTGCGAATCTTTTATCTTTTACAACTTTCTATACATCTACTTAAATATATTGTATACAAAAATGCGCACGATTATACTCTCCATTGAGCTGCAAAAATGTATCTTCCGATGATATTATACATCACTTCTCTTTTGAATATGTTTTTTAATGAACTTCTTTTCGAATTCTCAAAAAAAACTCATTCGAGAATTTATTTTTAACAATGAAGATTGAGTTTAACAATGCTGAGCGCACGCTTGCATCGAAGAAAAACGACAAAATGGAATTGTGATTATGTGATGAACAATGGGGAGAAAGGAATTTAGCTATCGATACATTTTGGTTGAAAATTGCCGATAACATAAAACAACACGTATGAACAATTTTCATAGAAAATCTGACGCATTCGCTAATAAATTCTATTGGAATTCGTGGGATTTTTGGTGTCAATCGATCTTAATTTGTTAATACGAATTATTTTTGTGTAATTCCTTCTGTAAAAATTTCTCAGCATGAATTTCCTTGTTTTTTATGGATTTTGAAATAAAAAATCAAAAAATTAAGTAGAAAAAACTTGAAAAAATTTATGTCCGAAAATTTTGTTCCAAGAAATTAAGTAAAAATTATAATGTTTTCAATTTTTTGCGTTAAACGTCTGTCGAAAAACGAACAGAATTTCAACAGAATTTGCAATTTTTCATACGTGAGTCTAACTATATCTAAGTATTAAAGGATTTCAACAGAACGAAAAAGTATTTTAACGGTTCTCACCAACGCATTGTTATGCGAAACTATATGTGTCTTTCGAATTAACGTATTCATTTGAACGATCTATTTACACTGAAATAATATTTTACGATATAATGATATTATAAAGAATAACAAAATCTTTCGAGCCAATGTATCGAAGAATTGCTGAACAGTTCAAGACTCATTTTGTTTAAAAATATTTCTTGGAAAGATACAATCATTTTCATAGAAATATGACAAAAATTGTCCAACATCTCATGACTTTTTCTCATATAAAAAATCGCGAACGATGATTTGAAAATAAATAAATGAAATTTCATGAATAAAATGAATAAACTTCATGAGTAAAATTCTTTGGTACATGAGGACGCACGTTCGACTACCGTTGGGGTCCACTTAAACTTATTATACAATATATAACATCTATACAAAATAATTGAAGTAATTTATTATGAAGCGAAGTGCGTACGAAATGATCAAGAAATATGCTCGTGCGTGATTCTAGACTAGCCATTCGATTTTTTGGTCATTTCGTGCAGTGATATACATGCGTATTGATATAGTTAAAATTACTCATGTATTATATACATTGCAATGTATACAAATTATCTATAACGGCGGAAAGTCTTTCGGTGTGAGAGTTAAAATGAGACTATTTATTCTCTTCTGGAGTCATCCAATTGCAAAATACGTAACTGACACTTGTCATGCCATTTGCCCATTATTGCACCTGAAATACATGATTAGGTTGGTGTGGAGAGCATCAGAAATAGTGTTGTTCCTTCCAGAACTATGAGGAAATGTTTGTTATTTATATTGTATTATATGAATCATGATTTCTTCCAAAATAGCGATAGGTCGTTATGGATTTAGTGCCGACAATTTGATGGAGTAGAATTGTAACTGTTTCGTTGTGATTTTCGAAATGTTAAATGCACCATTTAGAATTCCATCTGAATTTTCAAATGCATTGAATCCTTATAATTCAATGAAACCCTGTGAATATTCAGGTTTTCACTGATATTTTCAACAGATTGATCAATTTTTTTCATGAATATTGAATATTCATTGAATATTTATAGTGTATTATTTTTCAAATATAAAAATGTTGTCATTTCCCACTCGTGACGAATGACATTTCCCATTTCTTAAGCAAAATTCAAAGAAAATTGCTCTAGAATTCTGCTGGATCTCAAGAAAACTTGTTTTGCTGGAGAATCCAGTATGAAAATTCAAGGAAAATCTGAACGTTCATGGGGCTATGACTTTTGAAGCTTTTGTTAAATATTTATTGTCAAAACTTGATTTCTTCCAAGCTAGTCATAGATCGTTAAGACTTTATTGTCAATAATTTAATAGAGTAGAATGGTAACTGTTTCGTTGTAATTTCCAAAATGTTAAATGTACCCTCTAGACTTCCATCTAAGTTTTCCAATGCATTGAATCCTTAGAATTGAATCAAACCCTGTGAATAGTCGGGTAGATCAATATTCTTTATGATGCGGGAATTTTATTATCAGAATTGAATTTTCATAATTATGAAGAATGGGATTTCCCATCGCTCTAGGAAAACCAATAAAAAAATCACTACATAACTCCTGAATCGCAAGAAGACTTGATTTCTTGAAGAAATCAGCGTGGAAATTTAAGGAAAATCTGAAAGTTCATGGACCTATGAATTCCGAGAAGCCTTCGTTAGTCATTTCTTGTCGAAACCAAATTTCTTCCAAGCTAGTCATAGATCGTTATGGATTTGTTGTCGATAATTCAATAGAGTAGAATAGTAAGTGTTTCCTTGTAATTTCCAAAATGTTGATTACACCGTTTACAATTTCATCTGAATTTTCCAAAGCACAGCCGTAAGAAACCTGAACATGGCGCAAAAGAATTTAAATAATTCGAAAAGATCTAATTCACAAAACAAAACCTGAACATTCATGAAGTTTCCCATTGAATTGAGATTTTTCTTGGAAAAATCATCAGAAAATTCTGAACAGTATACCGTCATCATCCACAAATTGTTAATAACGCATAATAACTCTGCATTAGATTCCAAGTAGCCCTGTAGCATAAGATTAATCTCCAATCCAGTGATTTAGCTTGTCTCCGCGAATGTCATTGACGCCTACCTCGTCACGATCACAAATATAAAAATTGACCAGTGTTTCATCGCGACGATTATAAAATATTTTACAATCAAAAAGACTGGACTGCGCATAAAAATGAAATTATATAAATTGTAAATGTATTTCCTGTCAACGTACGAAGAAGAAAAAAATATAACACAAACTGTCTTTCAAGAGTAACTCGCTTGTTCGACGCACTAGTATGCCATTTGTGCATACACTTTTACTGTTTTTGAATAAGAAAAAATTTTATAATAGATGAAAATGAAATGATGGAAAGGAAAGAACAAAATCAAGTTGATGACGCTTGATGAAAAATTTTAATCTCACAGTTTACCTGATCGTATGATATACTTCATTCACCAGCCATTTTATTCGCAACAGTGAATATAAATGCGAAATTTACAAGTATTGATATTAACGATAGATACTAATTGAAAATATTGATATGGTTCAACCATGAGATGATAATTAATGTTCGACGTGTCAGTTACAATCTTTTAGCGTCTGAAAGTCTTATTTTTTTATATGTACTCGAGCCACGAAACTATTCTGCGATGCTTGTACGTTATAAGAAAATGTGAAAGTTTTAATGAGTATATCGTCGCCCAAGAAAATAAAAATATACCATTGAGAATTAAAAAAATGAAAATGTAACTAAATGTATTAATTGCGTTGATCATTCGACGATTTTTAATTTTTTACATCTCTAACAACCATCCAGGCTGACAAAGAAACGAGAAATAATCATTCATAAAAATCTAAATCATGGATGAAAATTTTTTACAATTTTTTGGGTATTATCAAATATTTTTTATACCACATTAACAAATTTAATTATATTTATGCACACGCACAGCAGATTCGTAAATTATAAGAACACTGCGATCTTCATACCTCCAATGGGTTACAGCCAATCGCATTAGCGTGAAATATGTTCGCACACAAAACGTGTAATATATATTTGGAAAAAACAGAAGACATTATAATATTGTAGCCCTTGTATGTGATTATGTGGCAAAATGATATTGATAATGAAGAAAACTCTCTACAGCTATTGTAACTTTCAGAGTTTAATAAAACGTTTTCACGAACAAATATCATGGGGTTTATCACTACATCTGAGGGTGAAAATAGAAGTTGATGTTTAATTTTCAAGGTGAAAAAATTCCTTCAGCCTTGATTTTGTTACATCCACTGTTGGAAGTTGGTGAGAAATCATTGACAGTTGCATGACAATTTTCAAGGTTGTAAATTTTAATTGGGTGTATTGCATGCACAGAAAACTATTTTTTTATATTTCAGGATATCCCAGTACATTTGGAGATTTCAATAATCCAATTTTATCGCCTGAACTCCGTTCTTATTGCCTGAAATTGATTTTTAGCAAGACACAGAATATGGAAAAATTTGTTAAGAGTCGAAGAAAATCATGTTTAGAGTGGAAGGAAAGGTAGAAAAATTATTTATGAAAAAGGGTTGCAATTGTCAAATAATTGAATTTTTCACATATTTCATGAATCTTTCTCAACAAGCCGACTTTTTAATGCTTTGCTTCATGGAGAATCATGGTAATAAATTAAATCCTGCGACTTTGGTAACCTCCGCGGGGATTCGCCGCCGCGTTATTTAGGCGCCAGCGTTGCCGAATACACTAAATACTGCTCCGGCGCGTTTAGTGAGTTTCCGGCAACATCGCGCAACGGCCAATTTCATTCAACGTGGAAAAGAATAATTCATCCGTTGAAAATAATTTGTTATCTTTCGGAATTTCGGGAATTGCGTTAGTCCAAAGACTACTACAATTTTTAAAAAATCTAGTCAAATCAGTCAAAATTTTTTTTCATTTTCCGGCCAGCCAGTCAACGCGGCCCCTGAAGGAAAAGGACGTGCTGCGGCGTTTCCGCATATGGGGACCTGTCTAAGGTTAAATTGTCTAAGTTTCAGCAATAAAGTCATTGTAAAATATTCTACAACATATCCTGAACCAATTACCAACACCTACACTGTTAGAAATTTATTCAATTTCTACTAACGATTGTAATTGAATCCTCAATGTTCTGGGGTTTAATTCAATTTAAGACATCATTCATAAAAGTTCCCATTCGTCTTGAAAATTCAATAAAATTCAGGACAGCTCAGATTTCCAATCAATTGAGAATCCCGTAAAATAATGGCCTGAATTTTCATTATCTTCAATAATTTTCTTTGTCCTACGGACCGGGAAATGGAAATTGCATTGAATATTCAAAGAAATGACCCGATTCTTCAGTAAAAAAACAGATAAATTTTCTGTAAATTTAGTGCTGTTAAAAATTTCAAGTTTTTTTTATTTGAAACAGTGTAGCGCCTCTACACGCGGTAATATCATCACAAGATAACTGGCATTCCGCCGGTAAGCCCTCCTCCAACCCTTGCACCCTCACCCCCAAGAAAAATGCCAGAAACCCTAATCAACGAATGTAGATCAAAAGAAAATGTCCCCAATTCCTCCCCCAAGTACGACCCCCCCCCTCATCGATGTTCACAGACAATTCTAGACGACTCTATAGACGACATTGAGTAACGGGGTTATTTTTAAGTATGACCCACACCGCGATGCCCCATTGTGGAGCAACCCTTAGCCTCTGGAGTCAGGTGGGCGAGCCAGGGGGTGGTTTATCGACCGGAGGACGAACCTCCAGAGCCTCAGTATTCGCGGGACCACCATCCCGTCACAGTGGCGGGAGCCAGTGCTTGACGATTACCGATAAATTGTTTACTAAATATACCCCATCTCGGTTGGAACCATTCAGTGCTCTCGTGACCGTCTGATACTTGATAGAATCATCAAACACCTCCAAGTGAGTAAAATTCCAAACAAATCAGAACTAGAAAAAAAAATCACCTGAGGTGGCATTTTCCCTCTCAGAACCCCCGGAGAATGCCTCCCCAATATTTTCTAAACTCAATAATTCATACATCCGAACGAAGAGCCTCAAAACCCCTCGACTTTCATTCCATAAATTCATCTCACGTTCTAAATATGTACGTTGTGCGCCTCGAGGGCTAAAGTGTTTAAGGACCCTCTCACCCATTCACGCGGTGCAGCCGTTTTCGGCTGAAATGCCTCAAGGTTTTCATTAAAATTTTCCTCCCTCCCCTAAATAAGAAAAAAAAACCACCAACTCTCGGGAATATCAAAAGCCTTCATCAAAGCATTCACGAGAGCACGATAGTGTTATTAGCGAATTGCCACAAGCATTCGGATTTATTTCACGATGCCGTGAAAAAATACACCCCCTGGGGGTATTTTAGGCCACTCCAAGTCAATGCTCCAGAAGTACAGTGATCCTTGTTCTATTATCCGATAACTGTATTTACCTTTATATACCACGTAAAATCGTTTTGGAGCTGCGCCAGTTGGGGTACTGGGTTGGCCTGCCTGGTATTCACGTTATTCACGAGGGAGTCAATGAAATGCCTCGTTTAATGCGCGATTCTAATAATTATCTGAATAAAAAAAATCATAGCGACAGTTTTATTAAACATAACGTAAATAGTAATTGTGCAACGCATTCACATTTCGGGTTTTTCCACAAGAGCTTTGGTAGAAAATAATTCGCCAGTTTATTTCTGACTTTGAATGGCATTTTGATAACTCTCTTGGTATTTTCGAACTTGCAGTTCAAAGATTTTGATGTGAATTGTTGAGAATGAGAGACTGAGTGTAGTTTGTTTGAAAAAGTAAAAGGTAGATGGTAATATTGGTTAATCTTTCGAAAGTCTTTCCTAGCTGATTGGTCAGGGAAAAAATGGTAGTAATTCTCATGAAAGTGATTTTCAAGTTTTAGATAGAATTCAAGTAAATTCATGAGTTTTCAGTGCGAGTGAGATGCAAATTTCACAATTTGATTGAATTTTCAATGGAACATGAATATTCAGAAACAAAATGACATGAATTTTCAATTTTTTCCTGAATTTTCCAAATATTTTCCGGATTTTCAGATCATGTAAACAGAAAATCAATGGATTATTAGATTTTTCAGTGATAAGATTTCCTGAAATTTCAGCGGAAATAAATCATGATAAGAATTTCCGGGATTTGACACGGAAAATTCAGACGAAAATTTTTAACAGCGCATGTACAAGTGTAAAAATGTGAACATGTGTACGCATTTTCTCAAATAATGCGAGCACTTTAGTGAATATCTCTTTTTCTCACATATGAACCCATTAGAGTATCAATCGCCCAATCAATGTCCCAAAAGTTTTATTTCAAAAATTTCCTCCTAGCCCTGTATTTATTTTTTCCCCAAAATACCGCATTTCGATCGTCCGACATTCAATTAAAAGGAATATTCCAACAAAGACCTCTCGCGCTTCAAAATTATCAGTTATTTTCCTCAAACTTCTCTGCACAGAGAAAAATGTGCCAATTGCCGGAAAATTGGACGAAGTTACCGGAAAATAACTGATAAATTTGGAGCGCTTGCAGTATTTGACCTTTTACAGTGCAGTGAAGGTAAAATTATTCTCATAATTTTGCTATTCCTTTCTGCATCTAGTGGCATGGCAACCTTGATCGAAAATTTTCTGTTAAAATAACTAAAGTTCTCGCAGGAATATGACTTTAACCCGTAAAAACGTCGAATGCTGTACTTCAATCGGTCAAAATTCAGATAGGGAATGAAAATTATCATTTTCTTTTTTTGAAATTTAAAAGACAAATTTCAAGAAAAATTTCTTCACTTACAAATTCCGGAAATTAGTCCTAAAGATCATGATCTCATAAACCTCTTACGTAAATGTTTTTACACGATGATTACGAAACCTACAAGCGTCCAATGAATTCTCCTTAATTTTCCCAAGCATTGGTAGCACCCACGATTGCATAAAAACCTACTATTTTAATCGAAACGTGACTATTCCCGAGTGCATGAAATTTTCTGGCAAACATCCAAGATTTTTTCCACGGATGATGCAAAGTGAAAAGGAAATAGGGGGAATAACAAAAGAGGTGAACTCGGTGGGAGGGGGGGAGTGATGTAGATGCAACCCATTGAGGCAGTAACCGTGACACCGCAATTCAGGCCACATTATATCTCTCGTGGTAACTGCCGAGTGCTTGGACAAATAATTATGGAATGCTTGAGGCTCAATACTATCTAGTATCATCGACCCTTCAGATGTGACAATGAAACCCTTGACATGATTTCAGGGTATGGAGAAGTTTTAATTTTGTTATTATTGTTAGAGATTTGGCAGAGAAATGTCTTTTTAAAATCACTCATGATTTTGTACGTTAAATAAAACCCCTCTTTTGACATTTTTTTTATTCAGTTCAACCATATTTTTGAGGAAAATCAATGGATCTAGATATTTACAACAATGAAGATGATTTAATCACATGGAATAAATATTAATTAATTCCAAATAGAGGATTATTACATGTCCATAATTTTGTTTTCCTCATCTAAACAAATATTTCCTTTTCAACTAATAAAATCTACTGGACCAAGAAATTTTTTGTTCATATCAGCCAAAAATCATCTTCAAAATCTGACGAATATTTTTTTATCGTCATTGTTGTCTTGAATTAAATCGGTCGATTGAGCTCGACTATTCAATTTTATCGCTTGGAAATCTTCTCTCGAATTGAGTGGAAAAATTCCACCCCAGAAAGACAACAAAAAACTGTTAAAAAAAACTAAAGTTTCACCTGAATTTTCAAAATTTTTCTCAATTCTCGCGACAACTGACCTGAAATGCTCGTACTTTCATTAATTCCCCGCTCAGATGCCAACAAAACCAATAAAATACTTCTAAAATGGCATGAAATTCCCCCAGAAACGTCATTCCATGAAAAAATCCCGGATTTCCCCCGGAAAATCGAACCTAAATTTTTTTTAATGCATTTTTATTCACTCTATTTTCGTAATTTTTATCAGAAATTTTTCTCCGTGTGATGTTCAGCGTTGAATAATAGAGTGATAGAGGGTAGGTTAGTTAGTCAGTGGTACGTCCTTTCAAGCAGACGATCCGGCAGGGGGAGGGGCTACAAGAGAGAGAGAGAGAGAGGTCGCAGTGGCGTTGGCCTAGATAGACGTCGCGGGGCCGACGGCCGTTGCACCTCTCGGTTATCGAACAACCGGGGCTCGAGCTAGCGGGAGTTCAGAGACTGGCTCAGCTGGAGGACTACAACCCCATTTTACCCAGGACTCCTACCCACAACTGCAGTACTGTCAAACAATTGATTTTAATTTGCCACTCATTCTACAATATACCCCCTCTCGCCCCTCGGCCCCTCCGCCCACCGCCCCTGCCTCTTAAATACCCAGAAACATGAAGACTCGACGATATATCGAAAATAATTAATACTCGGAGTGACACAAAATAGCATTGCAATTCCACGAATCGATTTTCATTCATAATTTCGCACTTTGATATTAACGATTTGATGTAACGAGCGGAGGGGGGGGGGGGAGAGGGGGTGGGGGTGCCTAATGCGAAAGTGCTCCAGTTTCTTTACATATCAAATGACACAGATCTTGGATCAATAAAGTAGTAACAGACATCAGGACGTATATCAGCCACATATGGTCTGACTATATCCCACAACAATCTACTGAAAATCTGACGGCTCGGGTTGTTCCACTTTCTACTATTGAGCGCATGACCCGTGTTGTTGAGGTGCCCCAGGGCAGGTTTTAGAATTATCGATGTGACTCATCATGATTTATCATCGGTATGACTGATGAAATGAGGTATTATGGGGTTATTATGGTGTTGGAGAGAAGTGCGCACGGAGAAAACGCATTTGAATGGAATAAAAGCATTTATTTGAAATATTTCTTTCAATTCGACTGAATTTTTGTTGATTGTTGCTTATGAAATCGTTTATTTACTTGGATAAATAGGCCACTCATGGAGAGTACATCATTTATTGGAGTCTGATGAATGACTAATTTGATCCAGATAAAGCATTATTACATGTTAATAAATTTGTTCTCTACTACGTGCAAACAAGGATTTCGATTGTAACTGATGAAGTCTTTGTTTGGAAAAGGGAAATATTTGTTTCTATTGAATAAAAATCGAGTTCAAGTCGGAAAAGCTTTATGACAAATTATTTGAATAAAAGTGTTCGTTTGAATCTTTTCTTCATTTCGTGTAGACAAAATTTTCATTGGAAATCCATAAATTCATATAATTATTTGAATGATAATGTTTCAATTATGAAATGAATTAATTCATTGCAAATGAATGAAAAAATCCTTCATTAAAATCAAATGAAATATTCTACTGGTGCATCTTATCACTCGATTTTTCGCACTGTTTTGGTTTTGATTAGAATTTAATTTTGCATTTGTAAAGAATCCCAGAGGAAAAGCAGTTTTGATTTTCAGGGACATATCACTGATTTTCGTAAATTTATCCCCGATTATTTGGATTGTAAAATTTAGTGATTTTGTCACCAACTTTCAGTGATTATCACTAAATTTTAGAGTAATATCACTAATTTTCAATGAGTCATCTCTAATATTCAAGAATCTATCCCGAAATGTAAATGATAAATATGACTTCTATGGTGAATTAGTAAACTAGGATAAGTGTTTTTTTAAAGCGTTTTTTCAGTAAATTGCTTCCCCACAATTTGTGAAGGCGGTTTCGGAAAAATCAAATTTGGTAAAAAATGCACTTATTCGATTTTATCAATGCACAACAGACTTATGATTAAGATCATTCTAGTCAGTGTCCACTATCACCAATAATTGATTATAAATTCCTGAAAATCAGTGACATGTCCCAGATAATCAAAACATTTTTTTCCCTGTGAAGTTCACCAAAACTTCATAGATTCAGCAAGAAATGAAAACACGAATTCAGAAATATGGAAAAAATGCGGATTTATAGCTAATTTACCGTTCCTTCGGGGTGATTCATCCCTAAGAGGAGATATCTTACCCCCATCCACGGATAATCCATCGTGTCTCGACGTAAATCACCTCCCAAACGAAATTATTTCACGCCCTAGGCAAAGAAGGGTAGAACACCCTCCAAAAAACGAAAATATACCCTAATCAGGGATCGATTTCCCCCACAGTTTTTAGCGAGTTGCGCCGATATTATTTTTCACCTCGGCAGGTGAATGAAAATTTTTAATGATGTAAAATAATCTCGAAGATCCTCTTGGGTAGGTGAATAATACATTTCTGAACAGAAATAAATTAAATACGCATTTTCAACGATAGATTACCTCCTCAGATTACCCAGAAGTTCATTAAACAAATTGGATTTAATCACGTGAGCCTGAAGTAATTAAGCGTAATGAAATCTAAGCAATTACCTCTCCCGACTCTCCTAGGGTTCTCAGCATAAATACCTCAACGACTTTTTCACAAACAAGTTCCCGTGGAATACCGAAGCGCTGGTGGAACATTTCGCCAGTCCATCGAGATATTTAATCTCCTGAGAGGCAGGACCGCTAAATAAATCAAAGTGCGAGTTCACCTTCACCCCACCATTCCAATACATCGGAATTATTCTAGCACTCGGAGTTTCCTATCCCCTCTGCACGTGATTTCCAGGAAATATCTGGATTTAAGTCGAATCCAATAGCGAAATCGAAGGATTCGAAAGTTTTCAGTGAATTATTTCACTCTTTCTTGATTCATTTCTCAACTTTGGACGTTTTGCAGAATGATTACGGCGTTACCAGTGCCTTCGGTGAAGGTCTTTCACAAGACCTACTACCATGAGAAAGGCCAGAGAATTGGGAATAGTCAGCCGGGCAGTCCACTCACGGATAACGAGGCTGCACTGGCACTGATGGAGAAGGATGAACTCGAGTACTACTTTTGTGGAAAGGTAAATATCATCACAATGTTGAGAATTTTTGGTTGAAATTCACGGTATGCTTCTTAGAAATTATCAAGTAACAGATTTGAAATTGAAACGAAATTCGCAACATTTACAATTTAAATTTAGCTGCAAGACTAATTTCAAGAAATTTCTGAAAATGTTTTATGAAAAAATTAATGGAAAAAGGCAATTATAAATTTTAGTTTAATTAGTCGAATTAGAAATTGATGGAAAACTGGAATATTCAAGTAAATACAGACAGAAAAAAACATTTTTGAGTTTTAACGATTCTATGAACTTTAGGAATTTTCGGAATGTTATGAACCAGAAGAGCTTTCCAACAAAAATGTAAAAGATCAAATCTAGCTGTTGCGTTAATTTCAAAAAATTTCTAAAAGTGTCATGAAAACATCAGTAGGAGAAAATCAATGGTAAATTTTACTTTCATTAAGTTTTAATTGACTGGAAAGTGATGGAAGTCTGGAAAATTCAAGTAAATACAGAGTGACAAACGTTTTCTAGTTTCAGGGATTCTATGAGTTTTTATGAATTTTATGAAGTTCATGAACTAGAAGAGCTTTCCGACAAAAATTTGGAAGGTCTATATATCTTAATTTTTTTTTTCAATCCTCAATTTTTAGAGATTTTTGACACTAACTAAAATTACTCAAAACTTTAGGGATTCAATGACTGAAAATAAAGGACAAAATTCCTAAGACTTGGAATCATGGATTTCTTGAGGCTTCAACTTTAATTGAAAATGCGGCGTTGTTTGGTACTGAATAGACCGGCTTTGTTTAAACATTTAGATAACTTGAGAAAATCTTGTCTTCATTCTCCTCAAAATTTGGAATTTCATTAAAATTGCAGTAAAATTTGAAATTTTCGGATTTTCTCGCCTCTAAACGACTTCAATGCCCCTCTCCTGAAAATTACTACTAGTGTCCGAAAAATTTTAATTTTTCGAACCTGCCAGTATTTTTTCATGCGCTCACACCCAGAGAAATGACCCATTTGAATCTCATTAAAAGTGTTAATCTTGATATGTCTTCATTCTAAATTTTCTAATTATGAAGTAATGCTTCAATTATGCAAAATAAATAATTGATTCATTAATTTTCTTCCCAATTTTTCGTTAAAAGTACTTCGTTAATAAAACTTGTTTATATTAAAGAGTTAAACATTTCTTTAATGTAAATGCAAATGCAAACAAAAATCCATTCATTTGATTTGCACAAACAATTCCTCTGGGTGCAGTCTCAACTATAAGTAACACCGATAACTTCCTCTTGTTCAGCGCAACATCCCGCAATCCAGCATGTTTACCCACCAATTTTTCGTAGTACTCCCTCCCCGGAAAATCGTTACTCATGCCCTCCCTCGCAATCCCGTGAATGAAATTACTACGCCACTTACAATGTCCCCGGGAAAGGGGAAAATATTCGAGTCACCCACGTGACTCAAATATGTTGATCAAGCCACCCACTGAATGCAACTGGAAAAATACATTTTATGGGTAAACGTGGGTGGGTATTCAGAAAAAGGTCGAATATGTGTGCACGCCAACACAGTTTGAAATACGTTGGGCGAGGCCATACATGCGTTCCAACAAATCCAGTGACGACTTGGAGAATTCAATTTCACAGAGCGTAAATAGCGATGATTACTGGTGTCACAATTACGTGGAAAACATGTCATCCTCTTAAGTTACAACAACAAAATGCTCGGGGGAAATTATATTCCCTTTCTGATGTACTACCATCTACTGATGTGAATAATTAATTTTTAATAAAATTCCTTTTTCTGAGGAAGTCAAATTGTCATGAGCAGTGCTGCAAATTTTTGGCCAGAATTTCCGAGACATTTTTTGGGATTTTCCATCAAGTGACAGAGTTACAAAAATTTAACGGGATTTTGTCATTGAAAATTGAAAATTTGATGATGAAATCAATGAAAATTTTGAACTTCTTTTCTATTATTCCTCGAAAATCAATAGAAATCAGGAAAATTCAGGTAAACAAATTCTTGAGTGGCTGAGCCTTGAAAATTCGTGACAATGTCATATGCAGTGTTACAAATTTTTGGCTAGAATTTGTGGCAGATTTTTTATTACGTGGGGAGCATGTCATCCTCTTAAATTACAACAACAAAATACTCGGGAGAAATTATATTCCCTTTCTGATGTACTACGATCTACTGACGTGGACAAATAATTTAAAAAACAAATTTTTTTTTCTGGGCCAGTCGAATTATCATGTACAGTGTTACAAATTTTTGGCTACAATTTCCGGAACACTTTTGAATATTTCCATCAAGTTCTATGTTCTACGTGTTTGAGGCCATTCGACTTTCAATTTTTACGGGCCGTTATCCCTTTTAATCGGGAGGTTTCATTTATTAGGAGATAGATAATGTCGAAAGAAACTGGAGGTTATCCTTTTTAATTAGGATTTTTTCTTTAACAATGGGAGTTGATTGTAAAGATGATAAAATTAGAGAGAGTCACTTTCTGACTTCATTTCCATCCAGTGACAGATGTATAAAAATTTCACGCGATTTTGTGATTAAAAATTCAAAATTTGGTGATGAAATCGATGGAAACTGTAAATTTCTCACCAATTATTCCTTGAAAATCAATAGAAATCAAAAAAATTCAACGAGTTGCTCTAGAAGATGATCATATTAGTTCTGACCTTGAGCGACCTCCCTCAATAATTATCAACATTAAAAAATTAATGGAAATTCTTCCCTCTAGAAAGTAATAAATTGAAGAAAAATGAAAAATCATTAGGCGGAGTTCATCCAAGGTCATGTCCAGCATAGTCATCCTCTAAAGCAACACGATTGCTATCGAAAAAATAAATGCGTCTCTCAAGGAAATGAATATTCGGCAAAAATAATTTTTTTTTCCGTGTTAGATATATGTAATGCAATTCATGGATAGTTCTTGAAGGATTATTCTCCACGTGGCCTCTCAAGAACTTCTGAAACAAGACGAATTATCTTTTTCCGAATGAAGATCGATGTTCTAAATTTTGTGAGAATTTTTATCCTCTGTGCTAGAATATCCGATAAAACGAGTGATAATTTCCCAATGTTCTCCGACAAAGCCCGAAAAAACCTTCGTAACCAACGACGCAGTTGAGTGTTAGTGGAAAAACGATGATAGGGCTGAGTGGATTTTATCGGAGAAATCCACGATATCCATCAGTGATTCAGGGTGAGTAGGGTGAGAGAGTGACGTCGGCGGTGGGGTACGTGGGCGAGTAATTTTCCTTCTCCCTTCCGCCACTAGAAGCCACCCGCCAGTGTAGTCCAATCCACCTGTCGAGTGAAATTACTTGAGGTACGCCTGCGAGTGAAAGACGAATAGAAAACAGGGATAAAAATGTCCGACGTTTCCATTTACTCCTTTGCATAATTAAAAAGGAACAATTCAGCGGGTCACCAGAATTTTTCCTTTGTACTTCATGAGATCAGAGGAGTGCTTCTCTGTCTTTAATTGTTCGGAAACTAAAGATGGAGGAGGATATCCTCTTAAAGATATCCAAGTACTTTGGATATTTTTTTTTTGGGTGAAAACCTAGTCAACTTTTGCAGATCAACATGGTATTGAATTCGATTTATGTGGGAAAAAATATGAAATTTCATCCTTCACTGAAAATTCAATCAAAACATGAATATTCGGCATCAAATTATGCGGAATTATCACTGAATTGAAAATCAAAAAAAATATTTACATAAATTTTTCTGATTGCCAATAATTTTAGTGAACTGGAATTTTTCCAATCAGACAAAAACCGCGGCATCGAATCCCCCTCATCCCAGTCTCCTCGTTGAATAACAGCCATATTTCTCCCCAGATAAACGCTCTTCACGTGGTGGTATGTTCGCTGCTGGCAGGGGCCATTGTTCTTGTGGTTGGACTGGTTCAGTTGGCGCCCGGTGCCGAGGCTGCACAAAACTCAACAGCACTCATTGGCGGTGGATGCGCCCTCTTGTCCATTGGGGCACTCCTGGCACAGCTGAGAGCACTCTGGATAAGGAGACAGAAGGCCGCACAGAAGGATGGCACTCATCAGAGAAGTGTCACGAGTATAGACATGCTTTTAGCACAGCACAGGTAACTAACACCCTCCATATAATGCAATAACCATCACGAAAATGTCATTATCCTCTGAATGACAATTATTGAAGTTTAAAAATAATCGATAATCGGAAATTTCTCCTTTAGAGAACTGCGCAGCAGTCGCTTTCACTCGATTGGTTTCCCACGTGTTATTTCGAAATTAAAAAAAAAGTTTGATGACTCGACACTTGTTTTTCATGTCAGCACCTCAATCGTTCAATAATGGCTGCCCTCGTGGTGCGAACGGAAACGGAAATCGTGGCTATACAATAGACCTATTTCAAGAGCAAAGTGGGAAATCGTGATGATTGAAATCCAATGTTTTTTTTCTGTTAATTGTGCATTTGTATTGGAAACGAGGTGTTTTAGGGAACAATGCCAAGACTCTTTTTTATAACTAGAGTTATTTTTAACGATAAATGGATTGAACAGTTTTCTCTAAAATTACTCGTCATTGGAACGATTCGATGAAGGGTACACCTACGGAAATATACTATTCTGGCGGATATGAATGCAGAACGTGCCTTCGGTTCATTGGAAAATTAAATTGGAAAATCAATATTTTTGCACTAATTATTCACTTTTAGACATATATAATCCATCTTCTATCCATGAGAAATATCACTCCTACAGCCCGCGACTTTTAAAACTCACAGCACACGGAGAGAAATGTTCAGTAAAAAGTACGGAACTCCCAATTCACTCACCGATTGCGAAATGGACTCAGAAAATTTAGGTGACGGTATCGTAATTTTTCACAGGAGGTTCAGACAAAAATTACGGAACGCTCTGGAAAAATTCCGTGACAGTTCCGTAAAATTTCCTACAACTACAATTCGCTCCGAAATTACGGAAAAGATACGTAATTTTTATTGAATATTTCTGTCCGTGCAGCCTTAAATCGTCGTCCCCTTAAATCCTCCTGCCGCTTCGCAACTGAAATCGTTAATCCCAAGCTATTGTCTATCAAAAACGTACCCCTCCACCCCACTCAACCCCTTGCTCTATAATTAACTCCCCTCCAACACGCATATCAAGAATCCCCTAACCACCCTAAACTATTCATTTCCCCAGGGACTTCACCGTCCTAACACCGGACGAACTCGAGGATCTCGTGGGCCGACCCACCCCAGCTCTTGAAAGCAAAATTCGTAAACAAGGTCACAATACCTAGGTATTGCAAGCCTCGAAAAGGGTAACATCATCATCACCCTGTGCAACAACACCCTCATCGTTATCCTCGTCATCCGCATCACCCGGTACCAGCTCCTCCATTCTCTACACGCATCGTTACGACTCACGTGAGCACAGTCTTGTCTGAGAATAAACGTACGTAAACACCTGTGAATAAAATCCACACTTGATACGTCAAAGATGTCAAGGACTCGAGACACTAGACCATTTATCTGAGGAGAATGTTTTCCGAATGTACTGGTGGTTCAAAGAACACATCCACAACGTCATCGTTACCGTGAACAATTCAACTTGGAGAAGTCCAATTGAATCATAAATAATTGATAAAAAAACTAAGGAATTTGACAATTTAAATTGATGATAATTTCGTCGAGCATAAGTGAATTAGATTTTTAATCATTAAAAGTGTAATATTATTTTCATGGAATTGTCGACGAGGCGTGTCCTTGAAGGACCAATAATGCGCATTTACTTCTGGCGTCAATGTGTTCGAATTGTAAACATTATCTTGTAATTCCTGGGGAATACGAGTTGATCGAATTCATCTGGGGGGGGGG